>NW_027316156.1:522500-642405 GCF_026437365.1 Eucyclogobius newberryi
ACACAGGGGAGGGGCATCTGACACAGGGGAGGGGCATCTGACACAGGGGAGGGGCATCTGACACAGGGGAGGGGCATCTGACACAGGGGAGGGGCATCTGACACAGGGGAGGGGCATCTGACACAGGGGAGGGGCATCTGACACAGGGGAGGGGCATCTGACACAGGGGAGGGGCATCTGACACAGGGGAGGGGCATCTGACACAGGGGAGGGGCATCTGACACAGGGGAGGGGCATCTGACACAGGGGAGGGGCATCTGACACAGGGGAGGGGCATCTGACACAGGGGAGGGGCATCTGACACAGGGGAGGGGCATCTGACACAGGGGAGGGGCATCTGACACAGGGAGGGGCATCTGACACAGGGAGGGGCATCTGACACAGGGAGGGGCATCTGACACAGGGAGGGGCATCTGACACAGGGAGGGGCATCTGACACAGGGAGGGGCATCTGACACAGGGAGGGGCATCTGACACAGGGAGGGGCATCTGACACAGGGAGGGGCATCTGACACAGGGAGGGGCATCTGACACAGGGAGGGGCATCTGACACAGGGGAGGGGCATCTGACACAGGGGAGGGGCATCTGACACAGGGGAGGGGCATCTGACACAGGGGAGGGGCATCTGACACAGGGAGGGGCATCTGACACAGGGAGGGGCATCTGACACAGGGAGGGGCATCTGACACAGGGAGGGGCATCTGACACAGGGAGGGGCATCTGACACAGGGAGGGGCATCTGACACAGGGAGGGGCATCTGACACAGGGAGGGGCATCTGACACAGGGAGGGGCATCTGACACAGGGAGGGGCATCTGACACAGGGAGGGGCATCTGACACAGGGGAGGGGCATCTGACACAGGGGAGGGGCATCTGACACAGGGGAGGGGCATCTGACACAGGGGAGGGGCATCTGACACAGGGGAGGGGCATCTGACACAGGGGAGGGGCATCTGACACAGGGGAGGGGCATCTGACACAGGGGAGGGGCATCTGACACAGGGGAGGGGCATCTGACACAGGGGAGGGGCATCTGACACAGGGGAGGGGCATCTGACACAGGGGAGGGGCATCTGACACAGGGGAGGGGCATCTGACACAGGGGAGGGGCATCTGACACAGGGGAGGGGCATCTGACACAGGGGAGGGGCATCTGACACAGGGGAGGGGCATCTGACACAGGGGAGGGGCATCTGACACAGGGGAGGGGCATCTGACACAGGGGAGGGGCATCTGACACAGGGGGAGGGGCATCTGACACAGGGGGAGGGGCATCTGACACAGGGGGAGGGGCATCTGACACAGGGGGAGGGGCATCTGACACAGGGGGAGGGGCATCTGACACAGGGGGAGGGGCATCTGACACAGGGGGAGGGGCATCTGACACAGGGGGAGGGGCATCTGACACAGGGGGAGGGGCATCTGACACAGGGGGAGGGGCATCTGACACAGGGGGAGGGGCATCTGACACAGGGGGAGGGGCATCTGACACAGGGGGAGGGGCATCTGACACAGGGGGAGGGGCATCTGACACAGGGGGAGGGGCATCTGACACAGGGGGAGGGGCATCTGACACAGGGGGAGGGGCATCTGACACAGGGGGAGGGGCATCTGACACAGGGGGAGGGGCATCTGACACAGGGGGAGGGGCATCTGATTGTTTGTCTCTTGTTTCAGTGAAGAACAAGATCTTGTATCGAGCTGGAGCTTGTGTCATGATCCAGAAAACAGTCCGAATGTGGCTCTGCAAACGCAAACACAAACCACGGTGAGTAAACCAGGTCTAAACCAGGTCTAAACCAGGACTAAACCAGGACTAAACCAGGACTAAACCAGGACTAAACCAGGTCTAAACCAGGTCTAAACCAGGACTAAACCAGGACTAAACCAGGTCTAAACCAGGACTAAACCAGGACTAAACCAGGTCTAAACCAGGACTAAACCAGGTCTAAACCAGGTCTAAACCAGGACTAAACCAGGTCTAAACCAGGTCTAAACCAGGACTGAACCAGGACTAAACCAGGACTAAACCAGGTCTAAACCAGGTCTAAACCAGGACTAAACCAGGACTAAACCAGGACTAAACCAGGACTAAACCAGGTCTAAACCAGGACTAAACCAGGACTAAACCAGATCTAAACCAGATCTAAACCAGGACTAAACCAGGACTAAACCAGGACTAAACCAGGTCTAAACCAGGTCTAAACCAGGACTAAACCAGGTCTAAACCAGGTCTAAACCAGGTCTAAACCAGGTCTAAACCAGGACTAAACCAGGACTAAACCAGGTCTAAACCAGGACTAAACCAGGTCTAAACCAGGTCTAAACCAGGTCTAAACCAGGTCTAAACCAGGACTAAACCAGGACTAAACCAGGACTAAACCAGGTCTAAACCAGGTCTAAACCAGGTCTAAACCAGGACTAAACCAGGTCTAAACCAGGACTAAACCAGGACTAAACCAGGACTAAACCAGGTCTAAACCAGGTCTAAACCAGGACTAAACCAGGTCTAAACCAGGTCTAAACCAGGTCTAAACCAGGACTAAACCAGGACTAAACCAGGACTAAACCAGGACTAAACCAGGTCTAAACCAGGACTAAACCAGGACTAAACCAGGTCTAAACCAGGTCTAAACCAGGTCTAAACCAGGACTAAACCAGGTCTAAACCAGGTCTAAACCAGGACTAAACCAGGACTAAACCAGGACTAAACCAGGTCTAAACCAGGTCTAAACCAGGACTAAACCAGGACTAAACCAGGACTAAACCAGGACTAAACCAGATCTAAACCAGGACTAAACCAGGACTAAACCAGGACTAAACCAGGACTAAACCAGGACTAAACCAGGACTAAACCAGGTCTAAACCAGGTCTAAACCAGGACTAAACCAGGACTAAACCAGGTCTAAACCAGGTCTAAACCAGGTCTAAACCAGGACTAAACCAGGTCTAAACCAGGACTAAACCAGGACTAAACCAGGACTAAACCAGGTCTAAACCAGGTCTAAACCAGGTCTAAACCAGGTCTAAACCAGGACTAAACCAGGTCTAAACCAGGTCTAAACCAGGTCTAAACCAGGTCTAAACCAGGTCTAAACCAGGACTAAACCAGGTCTAAACCAGGTCTAAACCAGGACTAAACCAGGTCTAAACCAGGACTAAACCAGGTCTCAACCAGGACTAAACCAGGTCTCAACCAGGTCTAAACCAGGACTAAACCAGGTCTAAACCAGGACTAAACCAGGTCTCAACCAGGACTAAACCAGGTCTAAACCAGGTCTAAACCAGGTCTAAACCAGGTCTAAACCAGGACTAAACCAGGTCTAAACCAGTTCTAAACCAGGACTAAAGCAGGTCTAAACCAGGACTAAACCAGGTCTAAACCAGGTCTAAACCAGGACTAAACCAGGTCTAAACCAGGACTAAACCTTGTAAACATGATAAGAAGCGTTTGTTGTCGTGACCTTTGTTTCTCTGGACGATCCGTCATGTTTAGTGTGTTTTTGAGGACAAACGTCTCAGAGGACACTAAAGGTTAAAGAAGCGATTTATGATCTGTGACTTTCTGCTGTAACGGCCGTGTCCACCGCCGTGTGTCCACCGCCGTGTCCGATGCTCTGCTGTGTGTCCATGGTCCACAGAGTTGACGCTGTCTTGTCCCACAGAGTTGACGCTGTCTTGTCCCACAGAGTTGACGCTGTCTTGTCCCACAGAGTTGACGCTGTCTTGTCCCACAGAGTTGACGCTGTCTTGTCCCACAGAGTTGACGCTGTCTTGTCCCACAGAGTTGACGCTGTCTTGTCCCGGCAGGATCGATGGTCTGGTGAAGGTTCGGGGGCTGAAGACGCGCATGCTCCGCTTCACTGAGGTGGTGTCTGGACTCAAGGAGGGGAAAGTGGAGATGAGTCGACAGAGTCAAGAGCTGGACACGTCCATCGACTGTCTCATGGACAAGATCAAGGTACAAACACCGTGTCCTTAGACACATGTCCCAGTGTCCCGTGTCCTTAGACAAATGTCCCAGCATCCCGTGTCCTTAGACACATGTCCCAGCATCCCGTGTCCTTAGACACATGTCCCAGCATCCCGTGTCCTTAGACACATGTCCCAGCGTCCCATGTCCTTAGACAAATGTCCCAGCATCCCGTGTCCTTAGACACATGTCCCAGCATCCCGTGTCCTTAGACACATGTCCCAGCATCCCAGATGTCCCAGCGTCCCGTGTCCTTAGACACATGTCCCAGCGTCCCGTGTCCTTAGACAAATGTCCCAGCATCCCGTGTCCTTAGACACATGTCCCAGCGTCCCGTGTCCTTAGACAAATGTCCCAGCATCCCGTGTCCTTAGACACATGTCCCAGCGTCCCGTGTCCTTAGACACATGTCCCAGCGTCCCGTGTCCTTAGACAAATGTCCCAGCATCCCGTGTCCTTAGACACATGTCCCAGCATCCCGTGTCCTTAGACACATGTCCCAGCATCCCGTGTCCTTAGACACATGTCCCAGCGTCCCAGATGTCCCAGCGTCCCGTGTCCTTAGACACATGTCCCAGCGTCCCGTGTCCTTAGACACATGTCCCAGCGTCCCGTGTCCTTACACACATGTCCCAGCGTCCCGTGTCCTTACACACATGTCTCTTCACAAAAGTATCGTGAGTTAAAGTGTGTGTCATAATGTGGCGCTCAGATGTGTCTCACATGTCTCTCTCACTTTGTCCATTTCCAGCATGTGGTCATGTCTCGTCTGGAGATCGACCACGAGTACAAGGCGCTGGTCGGACGCTCGGAGAAACTTCTGAGTGACATGCAGAAGCAGAAGAAAGAGGAAGAAGAGCGAGAACGACTGAAGAAGATCCAAGAAGAGATGGAGAGAGAGAAGACGAGGAGAGAAGAGGAGGAGAGGAAGAGACAGCAGGACGAGGACGACAGGAAAGTGTGAGTGTCAAACCCTCAGAGACAGTCCTGCTTTAGTCCTGGTTTAGTCCTGCTTTAGTCCTGCTTTAGTCCTGCTTTAGTCCTGCTTTAGTCCTGCTTTAGACCTGCTTTAGTCCTGCTTTAGTCCTGCTTTAGTCCTGCTTTAGTCCTGCTTTAGACCTGCTTTAGTCCTGCTTTAGTCCTGCTTTAGTCCTGCTTTAGACCTGCTTTAGTCCTGCTTTAGTCCTGCTTTAGACCTGCTTTAGTCCTGCTTTAGTCCTGGTTTAGTCCTGCTTTAGTCCTGGTTTAGTCCTGCTTTAGTCCTGCTTTAGTCCTGCTTTAGTCCTGCTTTAGTCCTGCTTTAGTCCTGGTTTAGTCCTGCTTTAGACCTGCTTTAGTCCTGGTTTAGTCCTGGTTTAGTCCTGCTTTAGTCCTGCTTTAGTCCTGGTTTAGTCCTGCTTTAGTCCTGCTTTAGACCTGCTTTAGTCCTGCTTTAGTCCTGGTTTAGTCCTGGTTTAGTCCTGCTTTAGTCCTGCTTTAGTCCTGCTTTAGTCCTGGTTTAGTCCTGCTTTAGTCCTGCTTTAGTCCTGGTTTAGACCTGCTTTAGACCTGCTTTAGTCCTGGTTTAGTCCTGGTTTATTTAGGGATGTTTGTGTTTTTCAGGAAAGCAGAGATGGAGGTGAAGAGGAAGCAGGAGGAGGAGGAGAGGAAGAGGAGAGAAGAGGAAGAGCGCCGCCTACAGGTGAGACACAGAATGACTCCAATTTATCTTTGTCACGTCCAAAATCACAACAGCAGTTTCTCAGAGGGGACAGTGAAAGACGGAAACTATGTCCTTAGACACATGTCCCAGTGTCCTCTGTCCTTAGACACATGTCCCAGAGTCCTCTGTCCTTAGACACATGTCCCAGAGTCCTCTGTCCTTAGACACATGTCCCAGAGTCCTCTGTCCTTAGACACATGTCCCAGAGTCCTCTGTCCTTAGACACATGTCCCAGAGTCCTCTGTCCTTAGCTCCTCCTTCTGCAGGAAAACTACCAAACCTCTTTGTAGGAGCAGGTCCAATTACAGCCGACACACGACTATTTGCGCCACTCCCCTCAGGCAGGAGGCCGCTCCCCTCAGGCAGGAGGCCACTCCCCTCAGGCAGGAGGCCGCTCCCCTCAGGCAGGAGGCCACTCCCCTCAGGCAGGAGGCCGCTCCCCTCAGGCAGGAGGCCGCTCCCCTCAGGCAGGAGGCCGCTCCCCTCAGGCAGGAGGCCGCTCCCCTCAGGCAGGAGGCCGCTCCCCTCAGGCAGGAGGCCGCTCCCCTCAGGCAGGAGGCCACTCCCCTCAGGCATGAGGCCGCTCCCCTCAGGCAGGAGGCCACTCCCCTCAGGCAGGAGGCCACTCCCCTCAGGCAGGAGGCCACTCCCCTCAGGCATGAGGCCACTCCCCTCAGGCAGGAGGCCACTCCCCTCAGGCAGGAGGCCACTCCCCTCAGGCAGGAGGCCACTCCCCTCAGGCAGGAGGCCGCTCCCCTCAGGCAGGAGGCCGCTCCCCTCAGGCAGGAGGCCACTCCCCTCAGGCAGGAGGCCACTCCCCTCAGGCAGGAGGCCACTCCCCTCAGGCAGGAGGCCACTCCCCTCAGGCAGGAGGCCACTCCCCTCAGGCAGGAGGCCACTCCCCTCAGGCAGGAGGCCACTCCCCTCAGGCAGGAGGCCACTCCCCTCAGGCAGGAGGCCACGCCCCTCAGGCAGGAGGCCACGCCCCTCAGGACCAGTACCTCCCGCCATAAGAACACTTTCTTTCCCTCATGAACACTTCTTAAGCACCTGTCACTCACTGTCACTTTTATTGCACCACATATTTTATTTAGTACATATCATGTCTATTTTTAACTCTACTTACCCATTTTAATATCCGGTAGTTATTTGTTATTTATTGTCCATTGTTTTTGTGTTTCTTCTTCAGTTTGATGTTTGTGTTCCTTTGTCCGTGAATCCTGTTCATTGATAAATGCCAATAAACTTATTCTGATTCAGCTATAAGCCACAGACAGCTCTGTGGCTCCTCCCACAGACGCCATGATGATATCAATGTCATTTGAATAACTCCGCCCACTCCTCGACACCATTCTCACCAAATTTCACAATTTTCTGACCAACGTCCTGGAGACAAATATATGATGGGATGTTCTCCTCCTCTGGGTCAAACACCTCCTCCTCTGGGTCAAACACCTCCTCCTCTGGGTCAAACACCTCCTCCTCTGGGTCAAACGCCTCCTCCTCTGGGTCAAACGCCTCCTCCTCTGGGTCAAACACCTCCTCCTCTGGGTCAAACACCTCCTCCTCTGGGTCAAACGCCTCCTCCTCTGGGTCAAACGCCTCTCATCCTCTCCTCGTTAATATTCACGGCGTCAGCTCCAGGAGAACGCGCTCCAAATCGCCCATTATTCCATTTTTATTCCGAAAATGCGATACAAGCGAGCACGTGTGGCGGAGATGATATATGCTAACGAGCGCGCAGGATGTTCTTTTCCTTCACTGCATCATCACTGTATTGTCACTATCACTGCATCATCACTGCATCATCACTGCATCATCACTGCATCATCACTGCATCACTATCACTACATCATCACTATCACTGCATCATCACTGCATCACTATCACTGCATCATCACTGCATCATCACTGCATCACTATCACTACATCATCACTATCACTGCATCATCACTGCATCACTATCACTGCATCATCACTGCATCACTATCACTGCATCGTCACTGCATCGACGATGCATCTTCACTATAACTGCATCATCATCATCACTATCACTGCATCATCACTGCATCTTCACTATCACTGCATCATCACTATCACTGCATCATCACTATCACTGCATCATCACTATCACTGCATCATCACTATCACTGCATCACCACTATCACTGCATCATCACTATCACTGCATCATCACTGCATCAACACTGCATCATCACTATCACTATCACTATCACTGCATCATCACTGCATCAACACTACATCATCACTATCACTGCATCATCACTATCACTGCATCAACACTGCATCATCACTATCACTGCATCATCACTATCACTGCATCACTCACTGCATCATCACTGCATCATCACTATCACTGCATCATCACTATCACTGCATCATCACTATCACTGCATCACTCACTGCATCATCACTGCATCATCACTATCACTGCATCATCACTGCATCATCACTACATCATCACTGCATCATCACTATCACTGCATCACTCACTGCATCATCACTGCATCATCACTATCACTGCATCATCACTGCATCATCACTATCACTGCATCATCACTATCACTGCATCACTCACTGCATCATCACTGCATCATCACTATCACTGCATCATCACTATCACTGCATCATCACTGCATCACTCACTGCATCATCACTGCATCATCACTATCACTGCATCATCACTGCATCATCACTACATCATCACTGCATCATCACTATCACTGCATCACTCACTGCATCATCACTATCACTGCATCATCACTGCATCATCACTATCACTGCATCATCACTATCACTGCATCACTCACTGCATCATCACTGCATCATCACTATCACTGCATCACTCACTGCATCATCACTGCATCATCACTACATCATCACTGCATCATCACTGCATCATCACTACATCATCACTGCATCATCACTACATCATCACTACCACTGCATCATCACTATCACTGCATCATCACTACGTCATCACTGCATCATCACTATCACTGCATCATCACTACATCATCACTGCATCATCACTATCACTGCATCATCACTATCACTCCATCACTATCACTGCATCATCACTACGTCATCACTGCATCATCACTTCATCATCACTACATCATCACTATCACTGCATCACTGCATCATCACTATCACTGCATCATCACTATCACTGCATCATCACTATCACTGCATCATCACTGCATCATCACTATCATTGCATCATCACTGCATCATCACTATCACTGCATCATCACTGCATCATCACTATCACTGCATCATCACTATCACTGCATCACTGCATCATCACTACATCATCACTATCACTGCATCATCACTATCACTGCATCATCACTGCATCATCACTACATCATCACTATCACTGCATCATCACTATCACTGCATCATCACTACATCATCACTATCACTGCATCATCACTACATCATCACTATCACTGCATCATCACTATCACTGCATCATCACTATCACTGCATCATCACTGCATCATCACTATCACTGCATCATCACTGCATCATCACTATCACTGCATCATCACTGCATCATCACTATCACTGCATCATCACTATCACTGCATCATCACTGCATCATCACTATCACTGCATCATCACTGCATCATCACTATCACTGCATCATCACTGCATCATCACTATCACTGCATCATCACTGCATCATCACTATCACTGAATCATCACTGCATCATCACTATCACTGCATCATCACTGCATCATCACTATCACTGCATCATCACTATCACTGCATCATCACTGCATCATCACTATCACTGCATCATCACTATCACTGCATCATCACTGCATCATCACTACATCATCACTGCATCATCACTATCACTGCATCACTCACTGCATCATCACTGCATCATCACTATCACTGCATCATCACTGCATCATCACTATCACTGCATCATCACTATCACTGCATCACTCACTGCATCATCACTGCATCATCACTATCACTGCATCATCACTGCATCACTGCATCATCACTACATCATCACTGCATCATCACTGCATCATCACTACATCATCACTACCACTGCATCATCACTGCGTCATCACTGCATCATCACTATCACTGCATCATCACTACATCATCACTGCATCATCACTATCACTGCATCATCACTATCACTGCATCAACACTGCATCATCACTATCACTGCATCATCACTATCACTGCATCACTCACTGCATCATCACTGCATCATCACTATCACTGCATCATCACTATCACTGCATCATCACTATCACTGCATCACTCACTGCATCATCACTGCATCATCACTACATCATCACTGCATCATCACTATCACTGCATCACTCACTGCATCATCACTATCACTGCATCATCACTGCATCATCACTATCACTGCATCATCACTATCACTGCATCACTCACTGCATCATCACTGCATCATCACTATCACTGCATCATCACTGCATCACTCACTGCATCATCACTGCATCATCACTACATCATCACTGCATCATCACTACATCATCACTACCACTGCATCATCACTATCACTGCATCATCACTACGTCATCACTGCATCATCACTATCACTGCATCATCACTACATCATCACTGCATCATCACTATCACTGCATCATCACTATCACTCCATCACTATCACTGCATCATCACTACGTCATCACTGCATCATCACTATCACTGCATCATCACTTCATCATCACTACATCATCACTATCACTGCATCACTGCATCATCACTATCACTGCATCATCACTATCACTGCATCATCACTGCATCATCACTATCACTGCATCATCACTATCATTGCATCATCACTGCATCATCACTATCACTGCATCATCACTGCATCATCACTATCACTGCATCATCACTATCACTGCATCACTGCATCACTGCATCATCACTACATCATCACTATCACTGCATCATCACTATCACTGCATCATCACTACATCATCACTACATCATCACTATCACTGCATCATCACTATCACTGCATCATCACTATCACTGCATCATCACTACATCATCACTATCACTGCATCATCACTATCACTGCATCATCACTATCACTGCATCATCACTGCATCATCACTATCACTGCATCATCACTGCATCATCACTATCACTGCATCATCACTATCACTGCATCATCACTGCATCATCACTATCACTGCATCATCACTGCATCATCACTATCACTGCATCATCACTGCATCATCACTGCATCATCACTATCACTGCATCATCACTGCATCATCACTATCACTGCATCATCACTGCATCATCACTATCACTGCATCATCACTATCACTGCATCACTGCATCACTGCATCATCACTACATCATCACTATCACTGCATCATCACTATCACTGCATCATCACTACATCATCACTACATCATCACTATCACTGCATCATCACTATCACTGCATCATCACTATCACTGCATCATCACTACATCATCACTATCACTGCATCATCACTATCACTGCATCATCACTATCACTGCATCATCACTGCATCATCACTATCACTGCATCATCACTGCATCATCACTATCACTGCATCATCACTATCACTGCATCATCACTGCATCATCACTATCACTGAATCATCACTGCATCATAACTATCACTGCATCATCACTGCATCATCACTATCACTGCATCATCACTGCATCATCACTATCACTGCATCATCACTATCACTGCATCATCACTGCATCATCACTATCACTGCATCATCACTGCATCGTCAGAATCACAAACGGCCTTTTGCTCATTCGTTTCTGCAACATTGAAAGATTTATTTCCATCCAGTGTTGCACGATTTTCCACATATTGATCTTGTATTGACGACGTGAGTGACAGCTCTGTCCTGGAGACAGGAAGGGCATGTGGCTCTGTCCTGGAGACAGGAAGGGCATGTGGCTCTGTCCTGGAGACAGGAAGGGCATGTGGCTCTGTCCTGGAGACAGGAAGGGCATGTGGCTCTGTCCTGGAGACAGGAAGGGCATGTGGCTCTGTCCTGGAGACAGGAAGGGCATGTGGCTCTGTCCTGGAGACAGGAAGGGCATGTGGCTCTGTCCTGGAGACAGGAAGGGCATGTGGCTCTGTCCTGGAGACAGGAAGGGCATGTGGCTCTGTCCTGGAGACAGGAAGGGCATGTGGCTCTGTCCTGGAGACAGGAAGGGCATCTGGCACATTTGTCCCGTCAGAGTCTGGAATGATCCGTGCTCTCAGCTCTTTTAAAGCAGTTTTCTTCTTTTGTCTCTGCTTTGACCTCAGAACATCATCAATTCAGACAAGCTCAGAATGACAAGAGTCCTCTCTGTGTCCCCTTTGATCGCCCCTCTCTCTGTCCTCTGTGTCCCCTTTGATCGCCCCTCTCTCTGTCCTCTGTGTCCCCTTTGATCGCCCCTCTCTCTGTCCTCTGTGTCCCCTTTGATCTCCCCTCTCTCTGTCCTCTGTGTCCCCTTTGATCGCCTCTCTCTGTCCTCTGTGTCCCCTTTGATCGCCTCTCTCTCTCCTCTGTGTCCCCTTTGATCGCCCCTCTCTCTGTCCTCTGTGTCCCCTTTGATCTCCCCTCTCTCTCTCCTCTGTGTCCCCTTTGATCGCCCCTCTCTCTGTCCTCTGTGTCCCCTTTGATCGCCCCTCTCTCTGTCCTCTGTGTCCCCTTTGATCGCCTCTCTCTGTCCTCTGTGTCCCCTTTGATCGCCTCTCTCTGTCCTCTGTGTCCCCTTTGATCGCCTCTCTCTCTGTCCTCTGTGTCCCCTTTGATCGCCCCTCTCTCTGTCCTCTGTGTCCCCTTTGATCTCCCCTCTCTCTCTCCTCTGTGTCCCCTTTGATCGCCCCTCTCTCTGTCCTCTGTGTCCCCTTTGATCGCCCCTCTCTCTGTCCTCTGTGTCCCCTTTGATCTCCCCTCTCTCTCTCCTCTGTGTCCCCTTTGATCTCCCCTCTCTCTCTCCTCTGTGTCCCCTTTGATCGCCTCTCTCTGTCCTCTGTGTCCCCTTTGATCGCCCCTCTCTCTCTCTCCTCTGTGTCCCCTTCGATCGCCCCATAAGTGTCCCAACTCTGAGACGAACACCTGATTTATGGTTCTTCTCTCTGTAATTGCTGGAGCTGGCACCAGGTCTAAACCAAACACCCCTCTGAGGTGCCCCTGTCCCAGATGATCTCTGAGGTGCCCCTGTCCCAGATGATCTCTGAGGTGCCCCTGTCCCAGATGATCTCTGATGTGCCCCTGTCCCAGATTATCTCTGAGGTGCCCCTGTCCCAGATGATCTCTGAGGTGCCCCTGTCCCAGATGATCTCTGAGGTGCCCCTGTCCCAGATGATCTCTGAGGTGCCCCTGTCCCAGATGATCTCTGAGGTGCCCCTGTCCCAGATGATCTCTGAGGTGCCCCTGTCCCAGATGCTTTGGTGATTCAGTGCAACATAAAATAATGAACAATGATAAAACGATGATAAAACGATGCTCACTGTGTACAATAAACGTACAGTTGAATTTACACATGTGCAGGAAGTGAACAGTGATTAAAGGAATAATAGTGGATTTTGACTCTGTTCCATACGTTAGGTCAGATCCAGAGTGTGAGTCGCTTTATTTACATTCTGAGTGAAACCCATGCTGTCTAACAAGGCGCTGAAGGCATTACTGAGAGAGTCATCACTCACCTTCACCTGGATATTAAAGGCTCCAACTATAACTATTTTATCCCAGGCTAACACTAAGTTTGATCTAAAGTCATAAAACTGTTCTAAACTCTGAATATGGAGCAGGAGGTGGTTAAGTGTAGTTCATGTGTTTGACCTGCAGGTGGAGATGGAGGTCCAGCTGGTGGCAGAGCGTGAGGAGGAAGCGTCTCGTCAGGCCGTTTTGGAGCAAGAGAAACGAGACCGAGAACTGGCCCTGAGGATCGCCCAGAGCGAGTCCGAGCTGATCCCAGAGGAGAACAGCGACGCCGGCTTACGCAGGTGAACACGCCAAACACAGAGTTACGCAGGTGAACACGCCAAACACAGAGTTACGCAGGTGAACACGCCTAACAGAGTTACGCAGGTGAACACGCCTAACACAGAGTTACGCAGGTGAACACGCCTAACACAGAGTTACACAGGTGAACACGCCAAACAGAGTTACGCAGGTGAACACGCCAAACACAGAGTTACGCAGGTGAACACGCCAAACAGAGTTACGCAGGTGAACACGCCTAACACAGAGTTACGCAGGTGAACACGCCAAACAGAGTTACGCAGGTGAACACGCCAAACAGAGTTACGCAGGTGAACACGCCAAACAGAGTTACGCAGGTGAACACGCCAAACACAGAGTTACGCAGGTGAACACGCCAAACAGAGTTACGCAGGTGAACACGCCAAACAGAGTTACGCAGGTGAACACGCCAAACAGAGTTACGCAGGTGAACACGCCAAACAGAGTTACGCAGGTGAACACGCCAAACAGAGTTACGCAGGTGAACACGCCAAACAGAGTTACGCAGGTGAACACGCCAAACAGAGTTACGCAGGTGAACACGCCTAACACAGAGTTACGCAGGTGAACACGCCTAACACAGAGTTACACAGGTGAACACGCCTAACACAGAGTTACACAGGTGAACACGCCAAACAGAGTTACGCAGGTGAACACGCCTAACACAGAGTTACACAGGTGAACACGCCAAACAGAGTTACGCAGGTGAACACGCCAAACAGAGTTATGCAGGTGAACACGCCAAACAGAGTTACGCAGGTGAACACGCCAAACAGAGTTACGCAGGTGAACACGCCAAACAGAGTTACGCAGGTGAACACGCCAAACAGAGTTACGCAGGTGAACACGCCAAACAGAGTTACGCAGGTGAACACGCCAAACAGAGTTACGCAGGTGAACACGCGAAACACAGAGTTACACAGGTGAACACGTCTAACACAGAGTTACACAGGTGAACACGCCTAACACAGAGTTACACAGGTGAACACGCCAAACAGAGTTACGCAGGTGAACACGCCAAACAGAGTTACGCAGGTGAACACGCCAAACAGAGTTACGCAGGTGAACACGCCAAACAGAGTTACGCAGGTGAACACGCGAAACACAGAGTTACACAGGTGAACACGTCTAACACAGAGTTACACAGGTGAACACGCCTAACACAGAGTTACACAGGTGAACACGCCAAACAGAGTTACGCAGGTGAACACGCCAAACACAGAGTTACACAGGTGAACACGCCAAACAGAGTTATGCAGGTGAACACGCCAAACACAGAGTTACGCAGGTGAACACGCCAAACAGAGTTACGCAGGTGAACACGCCAAACACAGAGTTACACAGGTGAACACGCCAAACAGAGTTATGCAGGTGAACACGCCAAACACAGAGTTACGCAGGTGAACACGCCAAACAGAGTTACGCAGGTGAACACGCCAAACAGAGTTACGCAGGTGAACACGCCAAACAGAGTTATGCAGGTGAACACGCCAAACACAGAGTTACGCAGGTGAACACGCCAAACACAGAGTTACGCAGGTGAACACGCCAAACAGAGTTACACAGGTGAACACGCCAAACAGAGTTACGCAGGTGAACACGCCAAACAGAGTTACGCAGGTGAACACGCCTAACACAGAGTTACACAGGTGAACACGCCAAACAGAGTTACGCAGGTGAACACGCCAAACAGAGTTACGCAGGTGAACACGCCAAACAGAGTTACGCAGGTGAACACGCCAAACAGAGTTACGCAGGTGAACACGCCAAACAGAGTTACGCAGGTGAACACGCCTAACACAGAGTTACACAGGTGAACACGCCAAACAGAGTTACGCAGGTGAACACGCCAAACACAGAGTTACGCAGGTGAACACGCCTAACACAGAGTTACGCAGGTGAACACGCCAAACAGAGTTACGCAGGTGAACACGCCAAACACAGAGTTACGCAGGTGAACACGCCAAACAGAGTTACGCAGGTGAACACGCCAAACAGAGTTACACAGGTTCCTGGTTCCTCCTCAGTACTACCCGGTTCCTCCTCAGTACTTCCCGGTTCCTCCTCAGTACTTCCCGGTTCTTCCTCAGTAGTTCCCGGTTCCTCCTCAGTACTTCCCGGTTCTTCCTCAGTACTTCCCGGTTCCTCCTCAGTAGTTCCCGGTTCCTCCTCAGTAGTTCCCGGTTCCTCCTCAGTAGTTCCTGGTTCTTCCTCAGTACTTCCTGGTTCTTCCTCAGTACTTCCTGGTTCCTGGCTCTTCCACATGCTAAACTCTTGTCTTCTTGCTGTTTTGTCCTTCAGTAATGGTTCTTCCGTGCCGTCGTCTCCGGAGCGTGCAGCGTAAGACCCACGTTTCACATCATTTTAATCCTAAATATGATTAATATAATAATTATTCCCTTTAATATCTGTGGTGTAAATCCTGGTCCAGCCTTTCCCGCCGCCGCATGCTCCACCTGTTTCACCTTCAAGACTAATACAATATTTACTAATCAAACTGTCAATCAAGTTTCAGGATCAAGACAAAATAACACAAAAGAAGCAAAAAAATCAAGTTCGATATAAATGAAAACAAGTCAGAGTCAATTCAGTGTTAATAAAGTTATAATCTTCATCTTTGTGCAGTTCATTCAAATTCCATCAAAACACTTTCAGTTCAATCAAAAAGATTTAAAATGTAATTATTGCTGATAATAATTAACCAGATTTATTAAATGTGCAAATGATGAAATGTAAATTTGAAGTATTCTCACAGAACGTGCTGCGTTTGACCTTTAATCCCAAACTGTACTCTGACCCTTTACTCTGACCCTGTACTTTGACCCTGTACTCTGACCCTGTACTCTGACCCTGTACTTTGACCCTGTACTCTGACCCTTTAATCTGACCCTGTACTTTGACCCTGTAATGACCCTGTAATAACCCTGTACTCTGACCCTGTAATAACCCTGTACTCTGACCCTGTAATAACCCTGTACTCTGACCCTGTACTCTGACCCTGTACTCTGACCCTGTACTCTGACCCTGTACTTTGACCCTGTACTCTGACCCTTTAATCTGACCCTGTACTTTGACCCTGTACTCTGACCCTTTAATCTGACCCTGTACTTTGACCCTGTACTCTGACCCTTTACTCTGACCCTTTAATCTGACCCTGTAATGACCCTGTAATAACCCTGTACTCTGACCCTGTAATAACCCTGTACTCTGACCCTGTACTTTGACCCTGTACTCTGACCCTTTAATCTGACCCTGTACTTTGACCCTGTACTTTGACCCTGTACTCTGACCCTTTACTCTGACCCTTTAATCTGACCCTGTAATGACCCTGTAATAACCCTGTACTCTGACCCTGTAATAACCCTGTACTCTGACCCTGTAATAACCCTGTAATGACCCTGTACTCTGACCCTGCAGAGCGACTGGACCCAGGCTCAAGAGTCTCACCATGTACGTTTCATCTGTCGATATCAAACACATGTACATTTTACTACTTTGATGATTAAAATAATGACACAAGTGTGACTGGTTTAAAGTATAAAGTGAGTTTGTGAAGAAAATGTAAAGCAGGATTAAACTCTTCTTATTCAAACACAGAGAAAGGCATAAGTCTGTTTGAACTAGAACTAGAAGTGTTCCAATCAGGACACAAACAAACACGTGTAAGGTCCATGGGGTGATTTTAATGTTCATGTTCAGACTCAGGACACATGGGGTGATTTTAATGTTCATGTTCAGACTCAGGACACATGGGGTGATTTTAATGTTCATGTTCAGACTCAGGACACATGGGGTGATTTTAATGTTCATGTTCAGACTCAGGACACATGGGGTGGTTTTAATGTTCATGTTCAGACTCAGGACACATGGGGTGATTTTAATGTTCATGTTCAGACTCAGGACACATGGGGTGATTTTAATGTTGTTGTTCAGACTCATGACACATGGGGTGGTTTTAATGTTCATGTTCAGACTCAGGACACATGGGGTGATTTTAATGTTCATGTTCAGACTCAGGACACATGGGGTGATTTTAATGTTCATGTTCAGACTCAGGACACATGGGGTGATTTTAATGTTCATGTTCAGACTCAGGACACATGGGGTGATTTTAATGTTCATGTTCAGACTCAGGACACATGGGGTGGTTTTAATGTTCATGTTCAGACTCAGGACACATGGGGTGGTTTTAATGTTCATGTTCAGACTCAGGACACATGGGGTGGTTTTAATGTTCATGTTCAGACTCATGACACATGGGGTGGTTTTAATGTTCATGTTCAGACTCAGGACACATGGGGTGATTTTAATGTTCATGTTCAGACTCAGGACACATGGGGTGATTTTAATGTTCATGTTCAGACTCAGGACACATGGGGTGATTTTAATGTTCATGTTCAGACTCAGGACACATGGGGTGATTTTAATGTTCATGTTCAGACTCAGGACACATGGGGTGATTTTAATGTTCATGTTCAGACTCATGACACATGGGGTGATTTTAATGTTCATGTTCAGACTCAGGACACATGGGGTGATTTTAATGTTGTTGTTGCTGCTGTTTTCAGGGAAGAGATGGCCAAAGAAATGACTGAACTTTTGGCTCGGTGCGTCACAACCGCCACGAAACTCTCCCAACTGAAAATCTAAATCTCTTTGTGGTTTTCAAACCGTTTGAATCCGAATCAAATGTTCAAACTTGTGATGAAACGTTACTTTGTATGTTTTATTTTCTCACTTTTCAGAAACTTTAAATGTTCTTTTCCTCAGCCTTTTTTCATTGACAAATAATGATCTAATATCAGAACCTGACTCCGTCCAATCACATTAGAGCCTCCCACAGTGGCCCCGCCTACCATTCACATGAGTCCAATCAGATTAGAGCTAATGGTGAAACTGCAGTGTCATTTGACACTAACCCGCTTTCACCCGGTGACGTCACGCTTTCACCCGGTGACGTCACGCTTTCACCCGGTGTCGTCACGCTTTCACCCGGTGTCGTCACGCTTTCACCCGGTGACGTCACGCTTTCACCCGGTGTCGTCACGCTTTCACCCGGTGTCGTCACGCTTTCACCCGGTGTCGTCACGCTTTCACCCGGTGACGTCACGCTTTCACCCGGTGACGTCACGCTTTCACCCGGTGTCGTCACGCTTTCACCCCCGGTGTCGTCACGCTTTCACCCGGTGTCGTCACGCTTTCACCCGGTGTCGTCACGCTTTCACCCGGTGTCGTCACGCTTTCACCCGGTGACGTCACGCTTTCACCCGGTGTCGTCACGCTTTCACCCGGTGTCGTCACGCTTTCACCCGGTGTCGTCACGCTTTCACCCGGTGTCGTCACGCTTTCACCCGGTGTCGTCGCGCTTTCACCCGGTGTCGTCGCGCTTTCACCCGGTGTCGTCGCGCTTTCACCCGGTGTCGTCGCGCTTTCACCCGGTGTCGTCGCGCTTTCACCCGGTGTCGTCGCGCTTTCACCCGGTGTCGTCACGCTTTCACCCGGTGTCGTCACGCTTTCACCCGGTGACGTCACGCTTTCACCCGGTGTCGTCACGCTTTCACCCGGTGACGTCACGCTTTCACCCGGTGTCGTCACGCTTTCACCCGGTGTCGTCGCGCTTTCACCCGGTGACGTCGCGCTTTCACCCGGTGACGTCGCGCTTTCACCCGGTGTCGTCGCGCTTTCACCCGGTGACGTCGCGCTTTCACCCGGTGTCGTCGCGCTTTCACCCGGTGTCGTCGCGCTTTCACCCGGTGTCGTCGCGCTTTCACCCGGTGACGTCACGCTTTCACCCGGTGACGTCACGCTTTCACCCGGTGTCGTCACGCTTTCACCCGGTGTCGTCACGCTTTCACCCGGTGTCGTCACGCTTTCACCCGGTGTCGTCACGCTTTCACCCGGTGACGTCACGCTTTCACCCGGTGTCGTCACGCTTTCACCCGGTGACGTCACGCTTTCACCCGGTGACGTCACGCTTTCACCCGGTGTCGTCACGCTTTCACCCGGTGTCGTCACGCTTTCACCCGGTGACGTCACGCTTTCACCCGGTGTCGTCACGCTTTCACCCGGTGTCGTCACGCTTTCACCCGGTGTCGTCACGCTTTCACCCGGTGACGTCACGCTTTCACCCGGTGACGTCACGCTTTCACCCGGTGTCGTCACGCTTTCACCCGGTGTCGTCACGCTTTCACCCGGTGACGTCACGCTTTCACCCGGTGACGTCACGCTTTCACCCGGTGACGTCACGCTTTCACCCGGTGACGTCACGCTTTCACCCGGTGTCGTCACGCTTTCACCCGGTGTCGTCACGCTTTCACCCGGTGTCGTCACGCTTTCACCCGGTGTCGTCACGCTTTCACCCGGTGACGTCACGCTTTCACCCGGTGTCGTCACGCTTTCACCCGGTGTCGTCACGCTTTCACCCGGTGTCGTCACGCTTTCACCCGGTGTCGTCACGCTTTCACCCGGTGTCGTCACGCTTTCACCCGGTGTCGTCACGCTTTCACCCGGTGACGTCACGCTTTCACCCGGTGACGTCACGCTTTCACCCGGTGACGTCACGCTTTCACCCGGTGACGTCACGCTTTCACCCGGTGTCGTCACGCTTTCACCCGGTGTCGTCACGCTTTCACCCGGTGTCGTCACGCTTTCACCCGGTGTCGTCACGCTTTCACCCGGTGTCGTCACGCTTTCACCCGGTGTCGTCACGCTTTCACCCGGTGTCGTCACGCTTTCACCCGGTGTCGTCACGCTTTCACCCGGTGTCGTCACGCTTTCACCCGGTGACGTCACGCTTTCACCCGGTGTCGTCACGCTTTCACCCGGTGTCGTCACGCTTTCACCCGGTGACACCTGGTCCACACCTGGTCCACACCTGGTCCACACCTGGTCCACACCTGGTCCACACCTGGTCCACACCTGGTCCTGGACCATAAGTCTAAACTCAGAGATTTATATTAGAGAATGTTTTAGACTCTTAGAATGATAAAAACACAAATATGTTCTGAGCTTTAGTTTGAAGAATTTACTGCTTCACAAAAACAAAGTCTTTGAGTTTCATCATGACCTCATGAACTGTGATGACCTCATGAACTGTGATGACCTCATGAACTGTGATGACCTCATGAACTGTGATGACCTCATGAACTGATGACCTCATGAACTGATGACCTCATGAACTGATGACCTCATGAACTGATGACCTCATGAACTGTGATGACCTCATGAACTGATGACCTCATGAACTGATGACCTCATGAACTGTGATGACCTCATGAACTGTGATGACCTCATGAACTGATGACCTCATGAACTGATGACCTCATGAACTGTGATGACCTCATGAACTGTGATGACCTCATGAACTGATGACCTCATGAACTGATGACCTCATGAACTGTGATGACCTCATGAACTGTGATGACCTCATGAACTGATGACCTCATGAACTGTGATGACCTCATGAACTGATGACCTCATGAACTGATGACCTCATGAACTGTGATGACCTCATGAACTGTGATGACCTCATGAACTGTGATGACCTCATGAACTGTGATGACCTCATGAACTGATGACCTCATGAACTGTGATGACCTCATGAACTGAGATGACCTCATGAACTGATGACCTCATGAACTGTGATGACCTCATGAACTGATGACCTCATGAACTGTGATGACCTCATGAACTGATGACCTCATGAACTGATGACCTCATGAACTGATGACCTCATGAACTGAGATGACCTCATGAACTGTGATGACCTCATGAACTGATGACCTCATGAACTGTGATGACCTCATGAACTGATGACGACCTCATGAACTGTGATGACCTCATGAACTGTGATGACCTCATGAACTGATGACCTCATGAACTGATGACCTCATGAACTGATGACCTCATGAACTGTGATGACCTCATGAACTGATGACCTCATGAACTGATGACCTCATGAACTGTGATGACCTCATGAACTGATGACCTCATGAACTGATGACCTCATGAACTGATGACCTCATGAACTGTGATGACCTCATGAACTGATGACCTCATGAACTGAGATGACCTCATGAACTGATGACCTCATGAACTGTGATGACCTCATGAACTGATGACCTCATGAACTGTGATGACCTCATGAACTGATGACCTCATGAACTGATGACCTCATGAACTGATGACCTCATGAACTGATGACCTCATGAACTGAGATGACCTCATGAACTGTGATGACCTCATGAACTGATGACCTCATGAACTGTGATGACCTCATGAACTGATGACGACCTCATGAACTGTGATGACCTCATGAACTGTGATGACCTCATGAACTGATGACCTCATGAACTGATGACCTCATGAACTGTGATGACCTCATGAACTGATGACCTCATGAACTGATGACCTCATGAACTGTGATGACCTCATGAACTGATGACCTCATGAACTGATGACCTCATGAACTGATGACCTCATGAACTGATGACCTCATGAACTGATGACCTCATGAACTGTGATGACCTCATGAACTGATGACCTCATGAACTGATGACCTCATGAACTGTGATGACCTCATGAACTGATGACCTCATGAACTGATGACCTCATGAACTGATGACCTCATGAACTGATGACCTCATGAACTGTGATGACCTCATGAACTGATGACCTCATGAACTGAGATGACCTCATGAACTGATGACCTCATGAACTGTGATGACCTCATGAACTGATGACCTCATGAACTGATGACCTCATGAACTGATGACGACCTCATGAACTGTGATGACCTCATGAACTGTGATGACCTCATGAACTGATGACCTCATGAACTGATGACCTCATGAACTGATGACCTCATGAACTGTGATGACCTCATGAACTGATGACCTCATGAACTGATGACCTCATGAACTGTGATGACCTCATGAACTGATGACCTCATGAACTGATGACCTCATGAACTGATGACCTCATGAACTGATGACCTCATGAACTGATGACGTTGCACAAACACGATGGTCTGAGATGATGTCACCGCCATAAAACAACAACAACAACAACAACAACAACATTGTCGTCAAACTTTCAGGACCAAATAAGATTTAAAAAGCTCCAATATTTTATTTTTTTAAAGCAAAAAAAATCAACCAAAATGTGGAATTCTTCTAAAGTCTAAACTTCTTTGTGCTTAAACTCCTCCTCCGTCGCCCTGCCTCTGACTCCGCCCCTGACTCCGCCCCCTGTCCCAGTGTCCTCTCTGGTAAAGTGTGTGTGTGTGTGTGCAGGGGTCCTCAGGTTCAGGCGTCCAAAGCTGCCGCCGGAACAAAGAAGTACGAACTGAGCAAATGGAAATACGCCGAGCTCCGCGACGCCATCAACACTTCCTGCGGTGAGTCACACCCCTTTTCACTTGTTTCTCCTCTTTTCACTTGTTTCGCTTGTTTCTCCTCTTTTCACTTGTTTCTCCTCTTTTCACTTGTTTCTCCTCTTTTCGCTTGTTTCTCCTCTTTTCGCTTGTTTCTCCTCTTTTCACTTGTTTCTCCTCACATATCGATGCTTCTTGCACTTTTTACAGTGTTTCCTCCTCTTTTCGCTTGTTTCTCCTCTTTTCACTTGTTTCACTTGTTTCTCCTCTTTTCGCTTGTTTCTCCTTTTCACTTGTTTCTCCTTTTCGCTTGTTTCTCCTCACATATCGACGCTTCTTGCTCTTTTCACAATGTTTCCTCCTCTTTTCGCTTGTTTCTCCTCTTTTCGCTTGTTTCTCCTCTTTTCGCTTGTTTCTCCTCTTTTCGCTTGTTTCTCCTCTTTTCACTTGTTTCTCCTCTTTTCACTTGTTTCTCCTTACATATTGACGCTTCTTGCTCTTTTCACAGTGTTCCCTCCTCTTTTCGCTTGTTTCTCCTCTTTTCACTTGTTTCTCCTTTTCGCTTGTTTCTCCTCACATATCGACGCTTCTTGCTCTTTTCACAGTGTTTCCTCCTCTTTTCACTTGTTTCTCCTCTTTTCACTTGTTTCTCCTCTTTTCACTTGTTTCTCCTCTTTTCGCTTGTTTCTCCTCTTTTCGCTTGTTTCTCCTCTTTTCACTTGTTTCTCCTCTTTTCACTTGTTTCTCCTCACATATCGATGCTTCTTGCTCTTTTCGCTTGTTTCTCCTCTTTTCGCTTGTTTCTCCTCTTTTCACTTGTTTCTCCTCTTTTCGCTTGTTTCTCCTCTTTTCGCTTGTTTCTCCTCACATATCGACGCTTCTTGCTCTTTTCACAGTGTTTCCTCTTTTCGCTTGTTTCTCCTCTTTTCGCTTGTTTCTCCTCTTTTCGCTTGTTTCTCCTCTTTTCACTTGTTTCTCCTCTTTTCACTTGTTTCTCCTCTTTTCACTTGTTTCTCCTCACATATCGACGCTTCTTGCTCTTTTCACAGTGTTTCCTCCTCTTTTCACTTGTTTCTCCTCTTTTCACTTGTTTCTCCTCTTTTCACTTGTTTCTCCTCACATATCGACGCTTCTTGCTCTTTTTACAATGTTCCCTCCTCTTTTCGCTTGTTTCTCCTCTTTTCACTTGTTTCTCCTCTTTTCACTTGTTTCTCCTCACATATCGACGCTTCTTGCTCTTTTTACAATGTTCCCTCCTCTTTTCACTTGTTTCTCCTCTTTTCACTTGTTTCTCCTCTTTTCGCTTGTTTCTCCTCACATATTGACGCCTCTTGCTCTTTTCACAGTGTTTCCTCCTCTTTTCACTTGTTTCTCCTCTTTTCACTTGTTTCTCCTCTTTTCACAGTGTTTCCTCCTCTTTTCGCTTGTTTCTCCTCTTTTCACTTGTTTCTCCTCTTTTCACTTGTTTCTCCTCTTTTCACTTGTTTCTCCTCACATATCGACGCTTCTTGCTCTTTTCACAGTGTTTCCTCCTCTTTTCACTTGTTTCTCCTCTTTTCGCTTGTTTCTCCTCTTTTCACTTGTTTCTCCTCTTTTCACTTGTTTCTCCTCTTTTCGCTTGTTTCTCCTCACATATTGACGCCTCTTGCTCTTTTCACAGTGTTTCCTCCTCTTTTCACTTGTTTCCTCCTCTTTTCGCTTGTTTCTCCTCACATATTGACGCCTCTTGCTCTTTTCACAGTGTTTCCTCCTCTTTTCACTTGTTTCTCCTCTTTTCACTTGTTTCTCCTCTTTTCACAGTGTTTCCTCCTCTTTTCGCTTGTTTCTCCTCTTTTCACTTGTTTCTCCTCTTTTCACTTGTTTCTCCTCTTTTCACTTGTTTCTCCTCACATATCGACGCTTCTTGCTCTTTTCACAGTGTTTCCTCCTCTTTTCACTTTTTTCTCCTCTTTTCACTTGTTTCTCCTCTTTTCACTTGTTTCTCCTCTTTTCACTTGTTTCTCCTCTTTTCACTTGTTTCTCCTCACATATCGACGCTTCTTGCTCTTTTTACAATGTTCCCTCTTTTCGCTTGTTTCTCCTCTTTTCACTTGTTTCTCCTCTTTTCACTTGTTTCTCCTCTTTTCGCTTGTTTCTCCTCACATATTGACGCCTCTTGCTCTTTTCACAGTGTTTCCTCCTCTTTTCACTTGTTTCCTCCTCTTTTCGCTTGTTTCTCCTCACATATTGACGCCTCTTGCTCTTTTCACAGTGTTTCCTCCTCTTTTCACTTGTTTCTCCTCACATATCGACGCTTCTTGCTCTTTTTACAATGTTCCCTCTTTTCGCTTGTTTCTCCTCTTTTCACTTGTTTCTCCTCTTTTCACTTGTTTCTCCTCTTTTCACTTGTTTCTCCTCTTTTCACTTGTTTCTCCTCACATATCGACGCTTCTTGCTCTTTTCACAGTGTTTCCTCCTCTTTTCACTTGTTTCTCCTCTTTTCACTTGTTTCTCCTCTTTTCACTTGTTTCTCCTCTTTTCACTTGTTTCTCCTCTTTTCACTTGTTTCTCCTCACATATCGACGCTTCTTGCTCTTTTTACAATGTTCCCTCTTTTCGCTTGTTTCTCCTCTTTTCACTTGTTTCTCCTCTTTTCACTTGTTTCTCCTCTTTTCGCTTGTTTCTCCTCACATATTGACGCCTCTTGCTCTTTTCACAGTGTTTCCTCCTCTTTTCACTTGTTTCCTCCTCTTTTCGCTTGTTTCTCCTCACATATTGACGCCTCTTGCTCTTTTCACAGTGTTTCCTCCTCTTTTCACTTGTTTCTCCTCACATATCGACGCTTCTTGCTCTTTTTACAATGTTCCCTCTTTTCACTTGTTTCTCCTCTTTTCACTTGTGTCTCCTCTTTTCACTTGTTTCTCCTCTTTTCACTTGTTTCTCCTCACATATCGATGCTTCTTGCTCTTTTCGCTTGTTTCTCCTCTTTTCACTTGTTTCTCCTCTTTTCACTTGTTTCTCCTCTTTTCACTTGTTTCTCCTCACATATCGACGCTTCTTGCTCTTTTCACAGTGTTTCCTCCTCTTTTCACTTGTTTCTCCTCTTTTCGCTTGTTTCTCCTCTTTTCACTTGTTTCTCCTCTTTTCACTTGTTTCTCCTCTTTTCGCTTGTTTCTCCTCACATATTGACGCCTCTTGCTCTTTTCACAGTGTTTCCTCCTCTTTTCACTTGTTTCCTCCTCTTTTCGCTTGTTTCTCCTCACATATTGACGCCTCTTGCTCTTTTCACAGTGTTTCCTCCTCTTTTCACTTGTTTCTCCTCTTTTCACTTGTTTCTCCTCTTTTCACAGTGTTTCCTCCTCTTTTCGCTTGTTTCTCCTCTTTTCACTTGTTTCTCCTCTTTTCACTTGTTTCTCCTCTTTTCACTTGTTTCTCCTCACATATCGACGCTTCTTGCTCTTTTCACAGTGTTTCCTCCTCTTTTCACTTGTTTCTCCTCTTTTCACTTGTTTCTCCTCTTTTCACTTGTTTCTCCTCTTTTCACTTGTTTCTCCTCACATATCGACGCTTCTTGCTCTTTTTACAATGTTCCCTCTTTTCGCTTGTTTCTCCTCTTTTCACTTGTTTCTCCTCTTTTCACTTGTTTCTCCTCTTTTCGCTTGTTTCTCCTCACATATTGACGCCTCTTGCTCTTTTCACAGTGTTTCCTCCTCTTTTCACTTGTTTCTCCTCACATATCGACGCTTCTTGCTCTTTTTACAATGTTCCCTCTTTTCGCTTGTTTCTCCTCTTTTCACTTGTTTCTCCTCTTTTCACTTGTTTCTCCTCTTTTCACTTGTTTCTCCTCTTTTCACTTGTTTCTCCTCACATATCGATGCTTCTTGCTCTTTTCGCTTGTTTCTCCTCTTTTCGCTTGTTTCTTCTCTTTTCGCTTGTTTCTCCTCTTTTCACTTGTTTCTCCTCTTTTCGCTTGTTTCTCCTCTTTTCGCTTGTTTCTCCTCACATATCGACGCTTCTTGCTCTTTTTACAGTGTTTCCTCTTTTCGCTTGTTTCTCCTCTTTTCGCTTGTTTCTCCTCTTTTCGCTTGTTTCTCCTCTTTTCACTTGTTTCTCCTCTTTTCACTTGTTTCTCCTCTTTTCACTTGTTTCTCCTCACATATTGACGCCTCTTGCTCTTTTCACAGTGTTTCCTCCTCTTTTCACTTGTTTCTCCTCTTTTCACTTGTTTCTCCTCTTTTCACTTGTTTCTCCTCACATATCGACGCTTCTTGCTCTTTTTACTGTGTTTCCTCCTCTTTTCGCTTGTTTCTCCTCTTTTCACTTGTTTCTCCTCTTTTCGCTTGTTTCTCCTCTTTTCGCTTGTTTCTCCTCTTTTCGCTTGTTTCTCCTCTTTTCGCTTGTTTCTCCTCACATATCGACGCTTCTTGCTCTTTTCACAGTGTTTCCTCCTCTTTTCGCTTGTTTCTCCTCTTTAACTTGTTTCTCCTCTTTTCACTTGTTTCTCCTCACATATCGACGCTTCTTGCTCTTTTTACAGTGTTTCCTCCTCTTTTCGCTTGTTTCTCCTCTTTAACTTGTTTCTCCTCTTTTCACTTGTTTCTCCTCAAATATCGACGCTTCTTGCTCTTTTCACAGTGTTTCCTCCTCTTTTCGCTTGTTTCTCCTCTTTTCACTTGTTTCTCCTCTTTTCGCTTGTTTCTCCTCTTTTCGCTTGTTTCTCCTCTTTTCGCTTGTTTCTCCTCTTTTCGCTTGTTTCTCCTCACATATTGACGCTTCTTGCTCTTTTCACAGTGTTTCCTCCTCTTTTCGCTTGTTTCTCCTCTTTAACTTGTTTCTCCTCTTTTCACTTGTTTCTCCTCACATATCGACGCTTCTTGCTCTTTTCACAGTGTTTCCTCCTCTTTTCACTTGTTTCTCCTCTTTTCACTTGTTTCTCCTCACATATCGACGCTTCTTGCTCTTTTTACAATGTTCCCTCCTCTTTTCGCTTGTTTCTCCTCTTTTCACTTGTTTCTCCTCTTTTCACTTGTTTCTCCTCTTTTCGCTTGTTTCTCCTCACATATTGACGCCTCTTGCTCTTTTCACAGTGTTTCCTCCTCTTTTCACTTGTTTCTCCTCTTTTCACTTGTTTCTCCTCTTTTCACAGTGTTTCCTCCTCTTTTCACTTGTTTCTCCTCTTTTCACTTATTTCTCCTCAAATATCGACGCTTCTTGCTCTTTTCACAGTGTTTCCTCCTCTTTTCGCTTGTTTCTCCTCTTTTCACTTGTTTCTCCTCTTTTCACTTGTTTCTCCTCTTTTCACTTGTTTCTCCTCACATATCGACGCTTCTTGCTCTTTTCAGTGTTTCCTCCTCTTTTCGCTTGTTTCTCTTTTCGCTTGTTTCCCCTCTTTTCGCTTGTTTCTCCTCTTTTCACTTGTTTCTCCTCTTTTCACTTGTTTCTCCTCACATATTGATGCTTCTTGCTCTTTTCACTTGTTTCTCCTCTTTTCACTTGTTTCTCCTCTTTTCACTTGTTTCTCCTCACATATCGACGCTTCTTGCTCTTTTTACAGTGTTTCCTCTCTTCGCTTGTTTCTCCTCTTTTCACTTGTTTCTCCTCTTTTCGCTTGTTTCTCCTCTTTTCGCTTGTTTCTCCTTTTCGCTTGTTTCTCCTCACATATCGACGCTTCTTGCTCTTTTCACAGTGTTTCCTCCTCTTTTCGCTTGTTTCTCCTCTTTAACTTGTTTCTCCTCTTTTCACTTGTTTCTCCTCAAATATCGACGCTTCTTGCTCTTTTCACAGTGTTTCCTCCTCTTTTCGCTTGTTTCTCCTCTTTTCACTTGTTTCTCCTCTTTTCACTTGTTTCTCCTCTTTTCGCTTGTTTCTCCTCTTTTCGCTTGTTTCTCCTCTAACTTGTTTCTCCTCTTTTCACTTGTTTCTCCTCACATATCGACGCTTCTTGCTCTTTTCACAGTGTTTCCTCCTCTTTTCACTTGTTTCCTCCTCTTTTCGCTTGTTTCTCCTCACATATTGACGCCTCTTGCTCTTTTCACAGTGTTTCCTCCTCTTTTCACTTGTTTCTCCTCACATATCGACGCTTCTTGCTCTTTTTACAATGTTCCCTCTTTTCGCTTGTTTCTCCTCTTTTCACTTGTTTCTCCTCTTTTCACTTGTTTCTCCTCTTTTCACTTGTTTCTCCTCTTTTCACTTGTTTCTCCTCACATATCGATGCTTCTTGCTCTTTTCGCTTGTTTCTCCTCTTTTCACTTGTTTCTCCTCTTTTCACTTGTTTCTCCTCTTTTCACTTGTTTCTCCTCACATATCGACGCTTCTTGCTCTTTTCACAGTGTTTCCTCCTCTTTTCACTTGTTTCTCCTCTTTTCGCTTGTTTCTCCTCTTTTCACTTGTTTCTCCTCTTTTCACTTGTTTCTCCTCTTTTCGCTTGTTTCTCCTCACATATTGACGCCTCTTGCTCTTTTCACAGTGTTTCCTCCTCTTTTCACTTGTTTCCTCCTCTTTTCGCTTGTTTCTCCTCACATATTGACGCCTCTTGCTCTTTTCACAGTGTTTCCTCCTCTTTTCACTTGTTTCTCCTCTTTTCACTTGTTTCTCCTCTTTTCACAGTGTTTCCTCCTCTTTTCGCTTGTTTCTCCTCTTTTCACTTGTTTCTCCTCTTTTCACTTGTTTCTCCTCTTTTCACTTGTTTCTCCTCACATATCGACGCTTCTTGCTCTTTTCACAGTGTTTCCTCCTCTTTTCACTTGTTTCTCCTCTTTTCACTTGTTTCTCCTCTTTTCACTTGTTTCTCCTCTTTTCACTTGTTTCTCCTCACATATCGACGCTTCTTGCTCTTTTTACAATGTTCCCTCTTTTCGCTTGTTTCTCCTCTTTTCACTTGTTTCTCCTCTTTTCACTTGTTTCTCCTCTTTTCGCTTGTTTCTCCTCACATATTGACGCCTCTTGCTCTTTTCACAGTGTTTCCTCCTCTTTTCACTTGTTTCTCCTCACATATCGACGCTTCTTGCTCTTTTTACAATGTTCCCTCTTTTCGCTTGTTTCTCCTCTTTTCACTTGTTTCTCCTCTTTTCACTTGTTTCTCCTCTTTTCACTTGTTTCTCCTCTTTTCACTTGTTTCTCCTCACATATCGATGCTTCTTGCTCTTTTCGCTTGTTTCTCCTCTTTTCGCTTGTTTCTTCTCTTTTCGCTTGTTTCTCCTCTTTTCACTTGTTTCTCCTCTTTTCGCTTGTTTCTCCTCTTTTCGCTTGTTTCTCCTCACATATCGACGCTTCTTGCTCTTTTTACAGTGTTTCCTCTTTTCGCTTGTTTCTCCTCTTTTCGCTTGTTTCTCCTCTTTTCGCTTGTTTCTCCTCTTTTCACTTGTTTCTCCTCTTTTCACTTGTTTCTCCTCTTTTCACTTGTTTCTCCTCACATATTGACGCCTCTTGCTCTTTTCACAGTGTTTCCTCCTCTTTTCACTTGTTTCTCCTCTTTTCACTTGTTTCTCCTCTTTTCACTTGTTTCTCCTCACATATCGACGCTTCTTGCTCTTTTTACTGTGTTTCCTCCTCTTTTCGCTTGTTTCTCCTCTTTTCACTTGTTTCTCCTCTTTTCGCTTGTTTCTCCTCTTTTCGCTTGTTTCTCCTCTTTTCGCTTGTTTCTCCTCTTTTCGCTTGTTTCTCCTCACATATCGACGCTTCTTGCTCTTTTCACAGTGTTTCCTCCTCTTTTCGCTTGTTTCTCCTCTTTAACTTGTTTCTCCTCTTTTCACTTGTTTCTCCTCACATATCGACGCTTCTTGCTCTTTTTACAGTGTTTCCTCCTCTTTTCGCTTGTTTCTCCTCTTTAACTTGTTTCTCCTCTTTTCACTTGTTTCTCCTCAAATATCGACGCTTCTTGCTCTTTTCACAGTGTTTCCTCCTCTTTTCGCTTGTTTCTCCTCTTTTCACTTGTTTCTCCTCTTTTCGCTTGTTTCTCCTCTTTTCGCTTGTTTCTCCTCTTTTCGCTTGTTTCTCCTCTTTTCGCTTGTTTCTCCTCACATATTGACGCTTCTTGCTCTTTTCACAGTGTTTCCTCCTCTTTTCGCTTGTTTCTCCTCTTTAACTTGTTTCTCCTCTTTTCACTTGTTTCTCCTCACATATCGACGCTTCTTGCTCTTTTCACAGTGTTTCCTCCTCTTTTCACTTGTTTCTCCTCTTTTCACTTGTTTCTCCTCACATATCGACGCTTCTTGCTCTTTTTACAATGTTCCCTCCTCTTTTCGCTTGTTTCTCCTCTTTTCACTTGTTTCTCCTCTTTTCACTTGTTTCTCCTCTTTTCGCTTGTTTCTCCTCACATATTGACGCCTCTTGCTCTTTTCACAGTGTTTCCTCCTCTTTTCACTTGTTTCTCCTCTTTTCACTTGTTTCTCCTCTTTTCACAGTGTTTCCTCCTCTTTTCACTTGTTTCTCCTCTTTTCACTTATTTCTCCTCAAATATCGACGCTTCTTGCTCTTTTCACAGTGTTTCCTCCTCTTTTCGCTTGTTTCTCCTCTTTTCACTTGTTTCTCCTCTTTTCACTTGTTTCTCCTCTTTTCACTTGTTTCTCCTCACATATCGACGCTTCTTGCTCTTTTCAGTGTTTCCTCCTCTTTTCGCTTGTTTCTCTTTTCGCTTGTTTCCCCTCTTTTCGCTTGTTTCTCCTCTTTTCACTTGTTTCTCCTCTTTTCACTTGTTTCTCCTCACATATTGACGCTTCTTGCTCTTTTCACTTGTTTCTCCTCTTTTCACTTGTTTCTCCTCTTTTCACTTGTTTCTCCTCACATATCGACGCTTCTTGCTCTTTTTACAGTGTTTCCTCTCTTCGCTTGTTTCTCCTCTTTTCACTTGTTTCTCCTCTTTTCGCTTGTTTCTCCTCTTTTCGCTTGTTTCTCCTTTTCGCTTGTTTCTCCTCACATATCGACGCTTCTTGCTCTTTTCACAGTGTTTCCTCCTCTTTTCGCTTGTTTCTCCTCTTTAACTTGTTTCTCCTCTTTTCACTTGTTTCTCCTCAAATATCGACGCTTCTTGCTCTTTTCACAGTGTTTCCTCCTCTTTTCGCTTGTTTCTCCTCTTTTCACTTGTTTCTCCTCTTTTCACTTGTTTCTCCTCTTTTCGCTTGTTTCTCCTCTTTTCGCTTGTTTCTCCTCTTTTCACTTGTTTCTCCTCTTTTCACTTGTTTCTCCTCTTTTCACTTGTTTCTCCTCACATATCGACGCTTCTTGCTCTTTTCACAGTGTTTCCTCCTCTTTTCACTTGTTTCTCCTCTTTTCACTTGTTTCTCCTCTTTTCACTTGTTTCTCCTCACATATCGACGCTTCTTGCTCTTTTTACAATGTTCCCTCTTTTCGCTTGTTTCTCCTCTTTTCACTTGTTTCTCCTCTTTTCACTTGTTTCTCCTCTTTTCGCTTGTTTCTCCTCACATATTGACGCCTCTTGCTCTTTTCACAGTGTTTCCTCCTCTTTTCACTTGTTTCTCCTCACATATCGACGCTTCTTGCTCTTTTTACAATGTTCCCTCTTTTCGCTTGTTTCTCCTCTTTTCACTTGTTTCTCCTCTTTTCACTTGTTTCTCCTCTTTTCACTTGTTTCTCCTCTTTTCACTTGTTTCTCCTCACATATCGATGCTTCTTGCTCTTTTCGCTTGTTTCTCCTCTTTTCGCTTGTTTCTTCTCTTTTCGCTTGTTTCTCCTCTTTTCACTTGTTTCTCCTCTTTTCGCTTGTTTCTCCTCTTTTCGCTTGTTTCTCCTCACATATCGACGCTTCTTGCTCTTTTTACAGTGTTTCCTCTTTTCGCTTGTTTCTCCTCTTTTCGCTTGTTTCTCCTCTTTTCGCTTGTTTCTCCTCTTTTCACTTGTTTCTCCTCTTTTCACTTGTTTCTCCTCTTTTCACTTGTTTCTCCTCACATATCGACGCTTCTTGCTCTTTTTACAATGTTCCCTCCTCTTTTCACTTGTTTCTCTTTTCACTTGTTTCTCCTCTTTTCACTTGTTTCTCCTCTTTTCGCTTGTTTCTCCTCACATATTGACGCCTCTTGCTCTTTTCACAGTGTTTCCTCCTCTTTTCACTTGTTTCTCCTCTTTTCACTTGTTTCTCCTCTTTTCACTTGTTTCTCCTCACATATCGACGCTTCTTGCTCTTTTTACTGTGTTTCCTCCTCTTTTCGCTTGTTTCTCCTCTTTTCACTTGTTTCTCCTCTTTTCGCTTGTTTCTCCTCTTTTCGCTTGTTTCTCCTCTTTTCGCTTGTTTCTCCTCTTTTCGCTTGTTTCTCCTCACATATCGACGCTTCTTGCTCTTTTCACAGTGTTTCCTCCTCTTTTCGCTTGTTTCTCCTCTTTAACTTGTTTCTCCTCTTTTCACTTGTTTCTCCTCACATATCGACGCTTCTTGCTCTTTTTACAGTGTTTCCTCCTCTTTTCGCTTGTTTCTCCTCTTTAACTTGTTTCTCCTCTTTTCACTTGTTTCTCCTCAAATATCGACGCTTCTTGCTCTTTTCACAGTGTTTCCTCCTCTTTTCGCTTGTTTCTCCTCTTTTCACTTGTTTCTCCTCTTTTCGCTTGTTTCTCCTCTTTTCGCTTGTTTCTCCTCTTTTCGCTTGTTTCTCCTCTTTTCGCTTGTTTCTCCTCACATATTGACGCTTCTTGCTCTTTTCACAGTGTTTCCTCCTCTTTTCGCTTGTTTCTCCTCTTTAACTTGTTTCTCCTCTTTTCACTTGTTTCTCCTCACATATCGACGCTTCTTGCTCTTTTTACAGTGTTTCCTCCTCTTTTCGCTTGTTTCTCCTCTTTTCGCTTGTTTCTCCTCTTTTCGCTTGTTTCTCCTCTTTTCACTTGTTTCTCATCTTTTCACAGTGTTTCCTCCTCTTTTCACTTGTTTCTCCTCACATATGACGCTTCTTGCTCTTTTCACAGTGTTCCCTCCTCTTTTCGCTTGTTTCTCCTCTTTTCACTTGTTTCTCCTCTTTTCACTTGTTTCTCCTCACATATCGACGCTTCTTGCTCTTTTCACAGTGTTTCCTCCTCTTTTCACTTGTTTCTCCTCTTTTCACTTGTTTCTCCTCACATATCGACGCTTCTTGCTCTTTTTACAATGTTCCCTCCTCTTTTCGCTTGTTTCTCCTCTTTTCACTTGTTTCTCCTCTTTTCACTTGTTTCTCCTCTTTTCGCTTGTTTCTCCTCACATATTGACGCCTCTTGCTCTTTTCACAGTGTTTCCTCCTCTTTTCACTTGTTTCTCCTCTTTTCACTTGTTTCTCCTCTTTTCACAGTGTTTCCTCCTCTTTTCACTTGTTTCTCCTCTTTTCACTTATTTCTCCTCAAATATCGACGCTTCTTGCTCTTTTCACAGTGTTTCCTCCTCTTTTCGCTTGTTTCTCCTCTTTTCACTTGTTTCTCCTCTTTTCACTTGTTTCTCCTCTTTTCACTTGTTTCTCCTCACATATCGACGCTTCTTGCTCTTTTCAGTGTTTCCTCCTCTTTTCGCTTGTTTCTCTTTTCGCTTGTTTCCCCTTTTCGCTTGTTTCTCCTCTTTTCACTTGTTTCTCCTCTTTTCACTTGTTTCTCCTCACATATTGACGCTTCTTGCTCTTTTCACTTGTTTCTCCTCTTTTCACTTGTTTCTCCTCTTTTCACTTGTTTCTCCTCACATATCGACGCTTCTTGCTCTTTTTACAGTGTTTCCTCTCTTCGCTTGTTTCTCCTCTTTTCACTTGTTTCTCCTCTTTTCGCTTGTTTCTCCTCTTTTCGCTTGTTTCTCCTTTTCGCTTGTTTCTCCTCACATATCGACGCTTCTTGCTCTTTTCACAGTGTTTCCTCCTCTTTTCGCTTGTTTCTCCTCTTTAACTTGTTTCTCCTCTTTTCACTTGTTTCTCCTCAAATATCGACGCTTCTTGCTCTTTTCACAGTGTTTCCTCCTCTTTTCGCTTGTTTCTCCTCTTTTCACTTGTTTCTCCTCTTTTCACTTGTTTCTCCTCTTTTCGCTTGTTTCTCCTCTTTTCGCTTGTTTCTCCTCTAACTTGTTTCTCCTCTTTTCACTTGTTTCTCCTCACATATCGACGCTTCTTGCTCTTTTCACAGTGTTTCCTCCTCTTTTCACTTGTTTCTCCTCTTTTCACTTGTTTCTCCTCTTTTCACTTGTTTCTCCTCTTTTCACTTGTTTCTCCTCACATATCGACGCTTCTTGCTCTTTTCAGTGTTTCCTCCTCTTTTCGCTTGTTTCTCTTTTCGCTTGTTTCCCCTCTTTTCGCTTGTTTCTCCTCTTTTCACTTGTTTCTCCTCTTTTCACTTGTTTCTCCTCACATATTGACGCTTCTTGCTCTTTTTACTGTGTTTCCTCCTCTTTTCGCTTGTTTCTCCTCTTTTCACTTGTTTCTCCTCTTTTCGCTTGTTTCTCCTCTTTTCGCTTGTTTCTCCTTTTCGCTTGTTTCTCCTCACATATCGACGCTTCTTGCTCTTTTCACAGTGTTTCCTCCTCTTTTCGCTTGTTTCTCCTCTTTAACTTGTTTCTCCTCTTTTCACTTGTTTCTCCTCAAATATCGACGCTTCTTGCTCTTTTCACAGTGTTTCCTCCTCTTTTCGCTTGTTTCTCCTCTTTTCACTTGTTACTCCTTTTCGCTTGTTTCTCCTCACATATCGACGCTTCTTGCTCTTTTCACAGTGTTTCCTCCTCTTTTCGCTTGTTTCTCCTCTTTTCACTTGTTTCTCCTCTTTTCACTTGTTTCTCCTCTTTTCGCTTGTTTCTCCTCTTTTCGCTTGTTTCTCCTTTTCGCTTGTTTCTCCTCACATATTGACGCTTCTTGCTCTTTTCACAGTGTTTCCTCCTCTTTTTGCTTGTTTCTCCTCTTTAACTTGTTTCTCCTCTTTTCACTTGTTTCTCCTCAAATATCGACGCTTCTTGCTCTTTTCACAGTGTTTCCTCCTCTTTTCGCTTGTTTCTCCTCTTTTCACTTGTTTCTCCTCTTTTCGCTTGTTTCTCCTCTTTTCGCTTGTTTCTCCTCTTTTCGCTTGTTTCTCCTCACATATTGACGCTTCTTGCTCTTTTCAGTGTTTCCTCCTCTTTTCGCTTGTTTCTCCTCTTTAACTTGTTTCTCCTCTTTTCACTTGTTTCTCCTCACATATCGACGCTTCTTGCTCTTTTTACAGTGTTTCCTCCTCTTTTCGCTTGTTTCTCCTCTTTTCACTTGTTTCTCCTCTTTTCACAGTGTTTCCTCCTCTTTTCACTTGTTTCTCCTCACATATGACGCTTCTTGCTCTTTTCACAGTGTTCCCTCCTCTTTTCGCTTGTTTCTCCTCTTTTCACTTGTTTCTCCTTTTCGCTTGTTTCTCCTCACATATCGACGCTTCTTGCTCTTTTCACAGTGTTTCCTCCTCTTTTCACTTGTTTCTCCTCTTTTCACTTGTTTCTCCTCTTTTCACTTGTTTCTCCTCACATATCGACGCTTCTTGCTCTTTTTACAATGTTCCCTCCTCTTTTCACTTGTTTCTCCTCTTTTCACTTGTTTCTCCTCTTTTCACAGTGTTTCCTCCTCTTTTCACTTGTTTCTCCTCTTTTCACTTGTTTCTCCTCACATATCGATGCTTCTTGCTCTTTTCGCTTGTTTCTCCTCTTTTCGCTTGTTTCTCCTCTTTTCACTTGTTTCTCCTCTTTTCGCTTGTTTCTCCTCTTTTCGCTTGTTTCTCCTCACATATCGACGCTTCTTGCTCTTTTCACAGTGTTTCCTCTTTTCGCTTGTTTCTCCTCTTTTCGCTTGTTTCTCCTCTTTTCGCTTGTTTCTCCTCTTTTCACTTGTTTCTCCTCTTTTCACTTGTTTCTCCTCTTTTCACTTGTTTCTCCTCTTCGCTTGTTTCTCCTCACATATTGACGCCTCTTGCTCTTTTCACAGTGTTTCCTCCTCTTTTCACTTGTTTCCTCCTCTTTTCACTTGTTTCTCCTCTTTTCACTTGTTTCTCCTCACATATCGATGCTTCTTGCTCTTTTCGCTTGTTTCTCCTCTTTTCGCTTGTTTCTCCTCTTTTCGCTTGTTTCTCCTCCTTTCACTTGTTTCTCCTCTTTTCGCTTGTTTCTCCTCTTTTCGCCTGTTTCTCCTCACATATCGACGCTTCTTGCTCTTTTTACAGTGTTTCCTCTTTTCGCTTGTTTCTCCTCTTTTCGCTTGTTTCTCCTCTTTTCACTTGTTTCTCCTCACATATCGACGCTTCTTGCTCTTTTCACAGTGTTTCCTCCTCTTTTCACTTGTTTCTCCTCTTTTCACTTGTTTCTCCTCTTTTCACTTGTTTCTCCTCTTTTCACAGTGTTTCCTCCTCTTTTCACTTGTTTCTCCTCTTTTCACTTATTTCTCCTCAAATATCGACGCTTCTTGCTCTTTTCACAGTGTTTCCTCCTCTTTTCGCTTGTTTCTCCTCTTTTCACTTGTTTCTCCTCTTTTCACTTGTTTCTCCTCTTTTCACTTGTTTCTCCTCACATATCGACGCTTCTTGCTCTTTTCAGTGTTTCCTCCTCTTTTCGCTTGTTTCTCTTTTCGCTTGTTTCCCCTCTTTTCGCTTGTTTCTCCTCTTTTCACTTGTTTCTCCTCTTTTCACTTGTTTCTCCTCACATATTGACGCTTCTTGCTCTTTTCACTTGTTTCTCCTCTTTTCACTTGTTTCTCCTCTTTTCACTTGTTTCTCCTCACATATCGACGCTTCTTGCTCTTTTTACAGTGTTTCCTCTTTTCGCTTGTTTCTCCTCTTTTCACTTGTTTCTCCTCTTTTCATTTGTTTCTCCTCTTTTCACTTGTTTCTCTTCACATATCGACGCTTCTTGCTCTTTTCACAGTGTTTCCTCCTCTTTTCACTTGTTTCTCCTCTTTTCACTTGTTTCTCCTCTTTTCACTTGTTTCTCCTCACATATTGACGCTTCTTGCTCTTTTCACAGTGTTTCCTCCTCTTTTCACTTGTTTCTCCTCAAATATCGACGCTTCTTGCTCTTTTCACAGCGTTTCCTTCTCTTTTCGCTTGTTTCTCCTCTTTTCACTTGTTTCTCCTCTTTTCACTTGTTTCTCCTTTTCGCTTGTTTCTCCTCACATATCGACGCTTCTTGCTCTTTTCACAGTGTTTCCTCCTCTTTTCGCTTGTTTCTCCTCTTTTCACTTGTTTCTCCTCTTTTCACTTGTTTCTCCTTTTCACTTGTTTCTCCTCACATATCGATGCTTCTAGCTCTTTTCACAGTGTTTCCTCCTCTTTTCACTTGTTTCTCCTCTTTTCACTTGTTTCTCCTCTTCGCTTGTTTCTCCTCACATATGACGCTTCTAGCTCTTTTCACAGTGTTTCCTCCTCTTTTCACTTGTTTCTCCTCTTTTCACTTGTTTCTCCTTTTCACTTGTTTCTCCTCACATATCGATGCTTCTTGCTCTTTTCACTTGTTTCTCCTCTTTTCGCTTGTTTCTCCTCTTTTCGCTTGTTTCTCCTCACATATCGACGCTTCTTGCTCTTTTCACAGTGTTTCCTCTTTTCGCTTGTTTCTCCTCTTTTCGCTTGTTTCTCCTCTTTTCGCTTGTTTCTCCTCTTTTCACTTGTTTCTCCTCTTTTCACTTGTTTCTCCTCTTTTCACTTGTTTCTCCTCACATATCGACGCTTCTTGCTCTTTTTACAATGTTCCCTCCTCTTCGCTTGTTTCTCCTCTTTTCACTTGTTTCTCCTCTTTTCACTTGTTTCTCCTCTTCGCTTGTTTCTCCTCACATATTGACGCCTCTTGCTCTTTTCACAGTGTTTCCTCCTCTTTTCACTTGTTTCCTCCTCTTTTCACTTGTTTCTCCTCACATATCGATGCTTCTTGCTCTTTTCGCTTGTTTCTCCTCTTTTCGCTTGTTTCTCCTCTTTTCGCTTGTTTCTCCTCACATATTGACGCTTCTTGCTCTTTTCAGTGTTTCCTCCTCTTTTCGCTTGTTTCTCCTCTTTAACTTGTTTCTCCTCTTTTCACTTGTTTCTCCTCACATATCGACGCTTCTTGCTCTTTTTACAGTGTTTCCTCCTCTTTTCGCTTGTTTCTCCTCTTTTCGCTTGTTTCTCCTCTTTTCACTTGTTTCTCCTTTTCACAGTGTTTCCTCCTCTTTTCACTTGTTTCTCCTCACATATGACGCTTCTTGCTCTTTTCACAGTGTTCCCTCCTCTTTTCGCTTGTTTCTCCTCTTTTCACTTGTTTCTCCTTTTCGCTTGTTTCTCCTCACATATCGACGCTTCTTGCTCTTTTCACAGTGTTTCCTCCTCTTTTCACTTGTTTCTCCTCTTTTCACTTGTTTCTCCTCACATATCGACGCTTCTTGCTCTTTTTACAATGTTCCCTCCTCTTTTCACTTGTTTCTCCTCTTTTCACTTGTTTCTCCTCTTTTCACAGTGTTTCCTCCTCTTTTCACTTGTTTCTCCTCTTTTCACTTGTTTCTCCTCTTTTCACTTGTTTCTCCTCTTTTCACAGTGTTTCCTCCTCTTTTCACTTGTTTCTCCTCTTTTCACTTATTTCTCCTCAAATATCGACGCTTCTTGCTCTTTTCACAGTGTTTCCTCCTCTTTTCGCTTGTTTCTCCTCTTTTCACTTGTTTCTCCTCTTTTCACTTGTTTCTCCTCTTTTCACTTGTTTCTCCTCACATATCGACGCTTCTTGCTCTTTTCAGTGTTTCCTCCTCTTTTCGCTTGTTTCTCTTTTCGCTTGTTTCCCCTCTTTTCGCTTGTTTCTCCTCTTTTCACTTGTTTCTTCTCTTTTCACTTGTTTCTCCTCACATATTGACGCTTCTTGCTCTTTTCACTTGTTTCTCCTCTTTTCACTTGTTTCTCCTCTTTTCACTTGTTTCTCCTCACATATCGACGCTTCTTGCTCTTTTTACAGTGTTTCCTCTTTTCGCTTGTTTCTCCTCTTTTCACTTGTTTCTCCTCTTTTCATTTGTTTCTCCTCTTTTCACTTGTTTCTCTTCACATATCGACGCTTCTTGCTCTTTTCACAGTGTTTCCTCCTCTTTTCACTTGTTTCTCCTCTTTTCACTTGTTTCTCCTCTTTTCACTTGTTTCTCCTCACATATTGACGCTTCTTGCTCTTTTCACAGTGTTTCCTCCTCTTTTCACTTGTTTCTCCTCAAATATCGACGCTTCTTGCTCTTTTCACAGCGTTTCCTTCTCTTTTCGCTTGTTTCTCCTCTTTTCACTTGTTTCTCCTCTTTTCACTTGTTTCTCCTTTTCGCTTGTTTCTCCTCACATATCGACGCTTCTTGCTCTTTTCACAGTGTTTCCTCCTCTTTTCGCTTGTTTCTCCTCTTTTCACTTGTTTCTCCTCTTTTCACTTGTTTCTCCTTTTCACTTGTTTCTCCTCACATATCGATGCTTCTAGCTCTTTTCACAGTGTTTCCTCCTCTTTTCACTTGTTTCTCCTCTTTTCACTTGTTTCTCCTCTTCGCTTGTTTCTCCTCACATATGACGCTTCTAGCTCTTTTCACAGTGTTTCCTCCTCTTTTCACTTGTTTCTCCTCTTTTCACTTGTTTCTCCTTTTCACTTGTTTCTCCTCACATATCGATGCTTCTTGCTCTTTTCACTTGTTTCTCCTCTTTTCGCTTGTTTCTCCTCTTTTCGCTTGTTTCTCCTCACATATCGACGCTTCCTGCTCTTTTCACAGTGTTTCCTCTTTTCGCTTGTTTCTCCTCTTTTCGCTTGTTTCTCCTCTTTTCACTTGTTTCTCCTCTTTTCACTTGTTTCTCCTCTTTTCACTTGTTTCTCCTCACATATCGACGCTTCTTGCTCTTTTTACAATGTTCCCTCCTCTTCGCTTGTTTCTCCTCTTTTCACTTGTTTCTCCTCTTTTCACTTGTTTCTCCTCTTCGCTTGTTTCTCCTCACATATTGACGCCTCTTGCTCTTTTCACAGTGTTTCCTCCTCTTTTCACTTGTTTCCTCCTCTTTTCACTTGTTTCTCCTCTTTTCACTTGTTTCTCCTCACATATCGATGCTTCTTGCTCTTTTCGCTTGTTTCTCCTCTTTTCGCTTGTTTCTCCTCTTTTCGCTTGTTTCTCCTCCTTTCACTTGTTTCTCCTCTTTTCGCTTGTTTCTCCTCTTTTCGCTTGTTTCTCCTCACATATCGACGCTTCTTGCTCTTTTTACAGTGTTTCCTCTTTTCGCTTGTTTCTCCTCTTTTCGCTTGTTTCTCCTCTTTTCGCTTGTTTCTCCTCTTTTCACTTGTTTCTCCTCTTTTCACTTGTTTCTCCTCACATATCGACGCTTCTTGCTCTTTTCACAGTGTTTCCTCCTCTTTTCACTTGTTTCTCCTCTTTTCACTTGTTTCTCCTCTTTTCACTTGTTTCTCCTCTTTTCACAGTGTTTCCTCCTCTTTTCACTTGTTTCTCCTCTTTTCACTTATTTCTCCTCAAATATCGACGCTTCTTGCTCTTTTCACAGTGTTTCCTCCTCTTTTCGCTTGTTTCTCCTCTTTTCACTTGTTTCTCCTCTTTTCACTTGTTTCTCCTCTTTTCACTTGTTTCTCCTCACATATCGACGCTTCTTGCTCTTTTCAGTGTTTCCTCCTCTTTTCGCTTGTTTCTCTTTTCGCTTGTTTCCCCTCTTTTCGCTTGTTTCTCCTCTTTTCACTTGTTTCTCCTCTTTTCACTTGTTTCTCCTCACATATTGACGCTTCTTGCTCTTTTCACTTGTTTCTCCTCTTTTCACTTGTTTCTTCTCTTTTCACTTGTTTCTCCTCACATATCGACGCTTCTTGCTCTTTTTACAGTGTTTCCTCTTTTCGCTTGTTTCTCCTCTTTTCACTTGTTTCTCCTCTTTTCATTTGTTTCTCCTCTTTTCACTTGTTTCTCTTCACATATCGACGCTTCTTGCTCTTTTCACAGTGTTTCCTCCTCTTTTCACTTGTTTCTCCTCTTTTCACTTGTTTCTCCTCTTTTCACTTGTTTCTCCTCACATATTGACGCTTCTTGCTCTTTTCACAGTGTTTCCTCCTCTTTTCACTTGTTTCTCCTCAAATATCGACGCTTCTTGCTTTTTTCACAGCGTTTCCTCCTCTTTTCGCTTGTTTCTCCTCTTTTCACTTGTTTCTCCTCTTTTCACTTGTTTCTCCTTTTCGCTTGTTTCTCCTCACATATCGACGCTTCTTGCTCTTTTCACAGTGTTTCCTCCTCTTTTCGCTTGTTTCTCCTCTTTTCACTTGTTTCTCCTCTTTTCACTTGTTTCTCCTTTTCACTTGTTTCTCCTCACATATTGACGCTTCTTGCTCTTTTCACAGTCTTTCCTCCTCTTTTCACTTGTTTCTCCTCAAATATCGACGCTTCTTGCTCTTTTCACAGTGTTTCCTCCTCTTTTCACTTGTTTCTCCTCTTTTCACTTGTTTCTCCTCTTCGCTTGTTTCTCCTCACTTATGACGCTTCTAGCTCTTTTCACAGTGTTTCCTCCTCTTTTCACTTGTTTCTCCTTTTCACTTGTTTCTCCTCACATATCGATACTTCTTGCTCTTTTCGCTTGTTTCTCCTCTTTTCACTTGTTTCTCCTCACATATCGATGCTTTTTGCTCTTTTCACTTGTTTCTCCTCTTTTCACAGTGTTTCCTCCTCTTTTCACTTGTTTCTCCTCTTTTCACTTGTTTCTCCTCAAATATCGACGCTTCTTGCTCTTTTTACTGTGTTTCCTCCTCTTTTCGCTTGTTTCTCCTCTTTTCACTTGTTTCTCCTCTTTTCGCTTGTTTCTCCTCTTTTCGCTTGTTTCTCCTTTTCGCTTGTTTCTCCTCTTTTCACTTGTTTCTCCTCTTTTCACTTGTTTCTCCTCTTTTCACTTGTTTCTCCTCTTCGCTTGTTTCTCCTCACATATGACGCTTCTAGCTCTTTTCACAGTGTTTCCTCCTCTTTTCACTTGTTTCTCCTCTTTTCACTTGTTTCTCCTTTTCACTTGTTTCTCCTCACATATCGATGCTTCTTGCTCTTTTCACTTGTTTCTCCTCTTTTCGCTTGTTTCTCCTCTTTTCGCTTGTTTCTCCTCACATATCGACGCTTCCTGCTCTTTTCACAGTGTTTCCTCTTTTCGCTTGTTTCTCCTCTTTTCGCTTGTTTCTCCTCTTTTCACTTGTTTCTCCTCTTTTCACTTGTTTCTCCTCTTTTCACTTGTTTCTCCTCACATATCGACGCTTCTTGCTCTTTTTACAATGTTCCCTCCTCTTCGCTTGTTTCTCCTCTTTTCACTTGTTTCTCCTCTTTTCACTTGTTTCTCCTCTTCGCTTGTTTCTCCTCACATATTGACGCCTCTTGCTCTTTTCACAGTGTTTCCTCCTCTTTTCACTTGTTTCCTCCTCTTTTCACTTGTTTCTCCTCTTTTCACTTGTTTCTCCTCACATATCGATGCTTCTTGCTCTTTTCGCTTGTTTCTCCTCTTTTCGCTTGTTTCTCCTCTTTTCGCTTGTTTCTCCTCCTTTCACTTGTTTCTCCTCTTTTCGCTTGTTTCTCCTCTTTTCGCTTGTTTCTCCTCACATATCGACGCTTCTTGCTCTTTTTACAGTGTTTCCTCTTTTCGCTTGTTTCTCCTCTTTTCGCTTGTTTCTCCTCTTTTCGCTTGTTTCTCCTCTTTTCACTTGTTTCTCCTCTTTTCACTTGTTTCTCCTCACATATCGACGCTTCTTGCTCTTTTCACAGTGTTTCCTCCTCTTTTCACTTGTTTCTCCTCTTTTCACTTGTTTCTCCTCTTTTCACTTGTTTCTCCTCTTTTCACAGTGTTTCCTCCTCTTTTCACTTGTTTCTCCTCTTTTCACTTATTTCTCCTCAAATATCGACGCTTCTTGCTCTTTTCACAGTGTTTCCTCCTCTTTTCGCTTGTTTCTCCTCTTTTCACTTGTTTCTCCTCTTTTCACTTGTTTCTCCTCTTTTCACTTGTTTCTCCTCACATATCGACGCTTCTTGCTCTTTTCAGTGTTTCCTCCTCTTTTCGCTTGTTTCTCTTTTCGCTTGTTTCCCCTCTTTTCGCTTGTTTCTCCTCTTTTCACTTGTTTCTCCTCTTTTCACTTGTTTCTCCTCACATATTGACGCTTCTTGCTCTTTTCACTTGTTTCTCCTCTTTTCACTTGTTTCTCCTCTTTTCACTTGTTTCTCCTCACATATCGACGCTTCTTGCTCTTTTTACAGTGTTTCCTCTTTTCGCTTGTTTCTCCTCTTTTCACTTGTTTCTCCTCTTTTCATTTGTTTCTCCTCTTTTCACTTGTTTCTCTTCACATATCGACGCTTCTTGCTCTTTTCACAGTGTTTCCTCCTCTTTTCACTTGTTTCTCCTCTTTTCACTTGTTTCTCCTCTTTTCACTTGTTTCTCCTCACATATTGACGCTTCTTGCTCTTTTCACAGTGTTTCCTCCTCTTTTCACTTGTTTCTCCTCAAATATCGACGCTTCTTGCTTTTTTCACAGCGTTTCCTCCTCTTTTCGCTTGTTTCTCCTCTTTTCACTTGTTTCTCCTCTTTTCACTTGTTTCTCCTTTTCGCTTGTTTCTCCTCACATATCGACGCTTCTTGCTCTTTTCACAGTGTTTCCTCCTCTTTTCGCTTGTTTCTCCTCTTTTCACTTGTTTCTCCTCTTTTCACTTGTTTCTCCTTTTCACTTGTTTCTCCTCACATATTGACGCTTCTTGCTCTTTTCACAGTCTTTCCTCCTCTTTTCACTTGTTTCTCCTCAAATATCGACGCTTCTTGCTCTTTTCACAGTGTTTCCTCCTCTTTTCACTTGTTTCTCCTCTTTTCACTTGTTTCTCCTCTTCGCTTGTTTCTCCTCACTTATGACGCTTCTAGCTCTTTTCACAGTGTTTCCTCCTCTTTTCACTTGTTTCTCCTTTTCACTTGTTTCTCCTCACATATCGATACTTCTTGCTCTTTTCGCTTGTTTCTCCTCTTTTCACTTGTTTCTCCTCACATATCGATGCTTTTTGCTCTTTTCACTTGTTTCTCCTCTTTTCACAGTGTTTCCTCCTCTTTTCACTTGTTTCTCCTCTTTTCACTTGTTTCTCCTCAAATATCGACGCTTCTTGCTCTTTTTACTGTGTTTCCTCCTCTTTTCGCTTGTTTCTCCTCTTTTCACTTGTTTCTCCTCTTTTCGCTTGTTTCTCCTCTTTTCGCTTGTTTCTCCTTTTCGCTTGTTTCTCCTCTTTTCACTTGTTTCTCCTCTTTTCACTTGTTTCTCCTCAAATATCGATGCTTCTTGCTCTTTTTACTGTGTTTCCTCCTCTTTTCGCTTGTTTCTCCTCTTTTCACTTGTTTCTCCTCTTTTCGCTTGTTTCTCCTCTTTTCGCTTGTTTCTCCTTTTCGCTTGTTTCTCCTCACATATTGACGCTTCTTGCTCTTTTCACAGTGTTTCCTCCTCTTTTCGCTTGTTTCTCCTCTTTAACTTGTTTCTCCTCTTTTCACTTGTTTCTCCTCAAATATCGACGCTTCTTGCTCTTTTCAGTGTTTCCTCCTCTTTTCGCTTGTTTCTCCTCTTTTCACTTGTTTCTCCTCTTCACTTGTTTCTCCTCTTTTCACTTGTTTCTCCTCTTTTCGCTTGTTTCTCCTCACATATTGACGCTTCTTGCTCTTTTCACAGTGTTTCCTCCTCTTTTCGCTTGTTTCTCCTCTAACTTGTTTCTCCTCTTTTCACTTGTTTCTCCTCACATATCGACGCTTCTTGCTCTTTTCAGTGTTTCCTCCTCTTTTCGCTTGTTTCTCTTTTCGCTTGTTTCCCCTCTTTTCGCTTGTTTCTCTTTTCACTTGTTTCTCCTCTTTTCACTTGTTTCTCCTCACATATTGACGCTTCTTGCTCTTTTTACTGTGTTTCCTCCTCTTTTCGCTTGTTTCTCCTCTTTTCACTTGTTTCTCCTCTTTTCGCTTGTTTCTCCTCTTTTCGCTTGTTTCTCTTTCGCTTGTTTCTCCTCACATATCGACGCTTCTTGCTCTTTTCACAGTGTTTCCTCCTCTTTTCGCTTGTTTCTCCTCTTTAACTTGTTTCTCCTCTTTTCACTTGTTTCTCCTCAAATATCGACGCTTCTTGCTCTTTTCACAGTGTTTCCTCCTCTTTTCGCTTGTTTCTCCTCTTTTCACTTGTTACTCCTTTTCGCTTGTTTCTCCTCACATATCGACGCTTCTTGCTCTTTTCACAGTGTTTCCTCCTCTTTTCGCTTGTTTCTCCTCTTTTCACTTGTTTCTCCTCTTTAACTTGTTTCTCCTCTTTTCACTTGTTTCTCCTCTTTTCACTTGTTTCTCCTCAAATATCGACGCTTCTTGCTCTTTTCACAGTGTTTCCTCCTCTTTTCGCTTGTTTCTCCTCTTTTCACTTGTTTCTCCTCTTTTCGCTTGTTTCTCCTCTTTTCGCTTGTTTCTCCTTTTCGCTTGTTTCTCCTCTTTTCACTTGTTTTTCCTCTTTTCACTTGTTTCTCCTCTTTTCACTTGTTTCTCCTCACATATCGACGCTTCTTGCTCTTTTCAGTGTTTCCTCCTCTTTTCGCTTGTTTCTCTTTTCGCTTGTTTCCCCTCTTTTCGCTTGTTTCTCCTCTTTTCACTTGTTTCTCCTCTTTTCACTTGTTTCTCCTCACATATTGACGCTTCTTGCTCTTTTCACTTGTTTCTCCTCTTTTCACTTGTTTCTCCTCTTTTCACTTGTTTCTCCTCACATATCGACGCTTCTTGCTCTTTTTACAGTGTTTCCTCTTTTCGCTTGTTTCTCCTCTTTTCACTTGTTTCTCCTCTTTTCACTTGTTTCTCTTCACATATCGACGCTTCTTGCTCTTTTCACAGTGTTTCCTCCTCTTTTCACTTGTTTCTCCTCTTTTCACTTGTTTCTCCTCTTTTCACTTGTTTCTCCTCACATATTGACGCTTCTTGCTCTTTTCACAGTGTTTCCTCCTCTTTTCACTTGTTTCTCCTCAAATATCGACGCTTCTTGCTCTTTTCACAGCGTTTCCTCCTCTTTTCGCTTGTTTCTCCTCTTTTCACTTGTTTCTCCTCTTTTCACTTGTTTCTCCTTTTCGCTTGTTTCTCCTCACATATCGACGCTTCTTGCTCTTTTCACAGTGTTTCCTCCTCTTTTCACTTGTTTCTCCTCTTTTCACTTGTTTCTCCTCTTCGCTTGTTTCTCCTCACATATGACGCTTCTAGCTCTTTTCACAGTGTTTCCTCCTCTTTTCACTTGTTTCTCCTCTTTTCACTTGTTTCTCCTTTTCACTTGTTTCTCCTCACATATCGATACTTCATGCTCTTTTCGCTTGTTTCTCCTCTTTTCACTTGTTTCTCCTCAAATATCGACGCTTCTTGCTCTTTTCACAGTGTTTCCTCCTCTTTTCACTTGTTTCTCCTCTTTTCACTTGTTTCTCCTCTTCGCTTGTTTCTCCTCACATATGACGCTTCTAGCTCTTTTCACAGTGTTTCCTCCTCTTTTCACTTGTTTCTCCTCTTTTCACTTGTTTCTCCTTTTCACTTGTTTCTCCTCACATATCGATACTTCTTGCTCTTTTCGCTTGTTTCTCCTCTTTTCACTTGTTTCTCCTCACATATCGATGCTTCTTGCTCTTTTCGCTTGTTTCTCCTCTTTTCACTTGTTTCTCCTCTTTTCACTTGTTTCTCCTCTTTTCACAGTGTTTCCTCCTCTTTTCACTTGTTTCTCCTCTTTTCACTTGTTTCTCCTCAAATATCGACGCTTCTTGCTCTTTTTACTGTGTTTCCTCCTCTTTTCGCTTGTTTCTCCTCTTTTCACTTGTTTCTCCTCTTTTCGCTTGTTTCTCCTCTTTTCGCTTGTTTCTCCTTTTCGCTTGTTTCTCCTCTTTTCACTTGTTTCTCCTCTTTTCACTTGTTTCTCCTCTTTTCACAGTGTTTCCTCCTCTTTTCACTTGTTTCTCCTCTTTTCACTTGTTTCTCCTCAAATATCGACGCTTCTTGCTCTTTTTACTGTGTTTCCTCCTCTTTTCGCTTGTTTCTCCTCTTTTCGCTTGTTTCTCCTCTTTTCGCTTGTTTCTCCTTTTCGCTTGTTTCTCCTCTTTTCACTTGTTTCTCCTCAAATATCGATGCTTCTTGCTCTTTTTACTGTGTTTCCTCCTCTTTTCGCTTGTTTCTCCTCTTTTCACTTGTTTCTCCTCTTTTCGCTTGTTTCTCCTTTTCGCTTGTTTCTCCTCACATATTGACGCTTCTTGCTCTTTTCACAGTGTTTCCTCCTCTTTTCGCTTGTTTCTCCTCTTTAACTTGTTTCTCCTCTTTTCACTTGTTTCTCCTCAAATATCGACGCTTCTTGCTCTTTTCAGTGTTTCCTCCTCTTTTCGCTTGTTTCTCCTCTTTTCACTTGTTTCTCCTCTTTTCGTTTGTTTCTCCTCACATATTGACGCTTCTTGCTCTTTTCACAGTGTTTCCTCCTCTTTTCGCTTGTTTCTCCTCTAACTTGTTTCTCCTCTTTTCACTTGTTTCTCCTCACATATCGACGCTTCTTGCTCTTTTCAGTGTTTCCTCCTCTTTTCGCTTGTTTCTCTTTTCGCTTGTTTCCCCTCTTTTCGCTTGTTTCTCTTTTCACTTGTTTCTCCTCTTTTCACTTGTTTCTCCTCACATATTGACGCTTCTTGCTCTTTTTACTGTGTTTCCTCCTCTTTTCGCTTGTTTCTCCTCTTTTCACTTGTTTCTCCTCTTTTCGCTTGTTTCTCCTCTTTTCGCTTGTTTCTCCTTTTCGCTTGTTTCTCCTCACATATCGACGCTTCTTGCTCTTTTCACAGTGTTTCCTCCTCTTTTCGCTTGTTTCTCCTCTTTAACTTGTTTCTCCTCTTTTCACTTGTTTCTCCTCAAATATCGACGCTTCTTGCTCTTTTCACAGTGTTTCCTCCTCTTTTCGCTTGTTTCTCCTCTTTTCACTTGTTACTCCTTTTCGCTTGTTTCTCCTCACATATCGACGCTTCTTGCTCTTTTCACAGTGTTTCCTCCTCTTTTCGCTTGTTTCTCCTCTTTTCACTTGTTTCTCCTCTTTAACTTGTTTCTCCTCTTTTCACTTGTTTCTCCTCTTCACTTGTTTCTCCTCACATATCGACGCTTCTTGCTCTTTTCAGTGTTTCCTCCTCTTTTCGCTTGTTTCTCTTTTCGCTTGTTTCCCCTCTTTTCACTTGTTTCTCCTCACATATTGACGCTTCTTGCTCTTTTCACTTGTTTCTCCTCTTTTCACTTGTTTCTCCTCTTTTCACTTGTTTCTCCTCACATATCGACGCTTCTTGCTCTTTTTACAGTGTTTCCTCTTTTCGCTTGTTTCTCCTCTTTTCACTTGTTTCTCCTCTTTTCATTTGTTTCTCCTCTTTTCACTTGTTTCTCTTCACATATCGACGCTTCTTGCTCTTTTCACAGTGTTTCCTCCTCTTTTCACTTGTTTCTCCTCTTTTCACTTGTTTCTCCTCTTTTCAGTTGTTTCTCCTCACATATTGACGCTTCTTGCTCTTTTCACAGTGTTTCCTCCTCTTTTCACTTGTTTCTCCTCAAATATCGACGCTTCTTGCTCTTTTCACAGCGTTTCCTCCTCTTTTCGCTTGTTTCTCCTCTTTTCACTTGTTTCTCCTCTTTTCACTTGTTTCTCCTCACATATCGACGCTTCTTGCTCTTTTTACAGTGTTTCCTCTTTTCGCTTGTTTCTCTTCTTTTCACTTGTTTCTCCTCTTTTCATTTGTTTCTCCTCTTTTCACTTGTTTCTCTTCACATATCGACGCTTCTTGCTCTTTTCACAGTGTTTCCTCCTCTTTTCACTTGTTTCTCCTCTTTTCACTTGTTTCTCCTCTTTTCAGTTGTTTCTCCTCACATATTGACGCTTCTTGCTCTTTTCACAGTGTTTCCTCCTCTTTTCACTTGTTTCTCCTCAAATATCGACGCTTCTTGCTCTTTTCACAGCGTTTCCTCCTCTTTTCGCTTGTTTCTCCTCTTTTCGCTTGTTTCTCCTCTTTTCGCTTGTTTCTCCTTTTCGCTTGTTTCTCCTCACATATCGACGCTTCTTGCTCTTTTCACAGTGTTTCCTCCTCTTTTCACTTGTTTCTCCTCTTTTCACTTGTTTCTCCTCACATATTGACGCTTCTTGGACTTTTCAGTGTTTCCTCCTCTTTTCGCTTGTTTCTCCTCTTTTCACTTGTTTCTCCTCACATATCGACGCTTCTTGCTCTTTTCACAGTGTTTCCTCCTCTTTTCACTTGTTTCTCCTCTTTTCACTTGTTTCTCCTCACATATTGACGCTTCTTGCTCTTTTCAGTGTTCCCTCCTTTTTTCGCTTGTTTCTCTTTTCGCTTGTTTCTCCTCTTTTCACTTGTTTCTCCTCACATATCGATGCTTCTTGCTCTTTTCACAGTGTTTCCTCCTCTTTTCACTTGTTTCTCCTCAGATATCGAGCTTTTGGCCGCCTGCAGAGAAGAGTTCCACCGGAGGCTGAAAGTTTATCACGCCTGGAAGTCCAAGAACAAGAAGCGTAACACGGACACGGAGCAGCGAGCGCCCAAATCTGTCACCGACTACGGTAAATCCTGCACAAACATGATCTTCTCTCGCTCAAACATGTTCAATGACGTGTACATGACAATGACATGATGAAAAACATGATGAAAAAGATCCAGAGTGTTTTCACGTCTGTGATTTCAGGTTTTGTTTCAGGTTTGGCTCCGCCCAAAAAAACACGTAAGTTTGAAAACTGCGTGAAATAAACTTTGATTTGTGATATTTTCCCTTTTGAACCTTTAACCTGCTGAAGGAGGAGGAGGAGGAGAGGAGGAGGAGGAGGGGAGGAGAGGAGGAGGAGAGGAGGAGAGGAGGAGGAGGAGGGGAGGAGAGGAGGAGGAGAGGAGGAGAGGAGGAGGAGGAGGGGAGGAGAGGAGGAGGAGAGGAGGAGAGGAGGAGGAGAGGAGGAGGAGGAGAGGAGGAGAGGAGGAGGAGGAGGAGAGGAGGAGGAGAGGAGGAGGAGGAGAGGAGGAGGAGGAGGGGAGGAGGAGAGGAGGAGGAGGAGGGGAGGAGGAGGAGAGGAGGAGGGGAGGAGGGGAGGAGGAGAGGAGGAGGAGGAGAGGAGGAGGAGGAGGAGAGGAGGAGGAGGAGAGGAGAGGAGGAGGAGGAGAGGAGGAGGAGGAGGAGAGGAGGAGGAGAGGAGGGGGAGGAGGAGGAGGAGAGGAGGAGAGGAGGGGGAGGAGGAGAGGAGGAGGAGGAGGAGAGGAGGAGGAGGAGGAGGAGAGGAGGAGGAGGAGGGGAGGAGGAGCAGAGCAGGCGGAGGAGGAGGCGGAGGAGGAGGAGGCGGAGGAGAGGAGGAGGAGCAGAGGAGGAGGAGGGGAGGAGGAGGAGAGGAGGAGCAGAGGAGGAGGAGGAGGAGGGGAGGAGGAGGAGAGGAGGAGAGGAGGAGGAGAGGAGGAGGAGGAGGAGGAGAGGAGGAGGAGAGGAGGAGGAGGAGAGGAGGAGGAGGAGAGGAGGAGGAGGAGAGGAGGAGGGGAGGAGAGGAGGAGGAGGAGGGGAGGAGGAGGAGGGGAGGAGGAGAGGAGGAGGAGGGGAGGAGGAGGAGGGGAGGAGGAGGAGAGGAGGAGGAGGAGGAGGAGGAGGAGAGGAGGAGGAGGAGGAGAGGAGGAGGAGGAGGAGGAGGAGGAGGAGAGGAGGGGGAGGAGGAGGAGGAGAGGAGGGGGGGGAGGAGGAGAGGAGGAGGAGGAGGAGAGGAGGAGGAGGAGGAGGAGGAGGAGGAGAGGAGGAGCAGAGGAGGGGGAGGAGGAGCAGAGCAGGCGGAGGAGGAGGCGGAGGAGGAGGAGGCGGAGGAGCGGAGGAGAGGAGGAGGGGAGGAGAGGAGGAGGAGGAGGGGAGGAGGAGAGGAGGAGGAGGAGGAGGAGAGGAGGAGGAGGAGGAGAGGAGGAGGGGAGGAGAGGAGGAGGAGGAGGAGAGGAGGGGGAGGAGGGGAGGAGGAGGAGGGGAGGAGGAGAGGAGGAGAGGAGGAGGAGGAGAGGAGGAGCAGAGGAGGAGGAGGAGGAGGGGAGGAGGAGGAGGGGAGGAGAGGAGGAGGAGGAGAGGAGGAGGAGAGGAGGAGGAGGAGAGGAGGAGGAGGGGAGGAGGAGGGGAGGAGGAGCAGAGGAGGAGGAGGAGGAGGGGAGGAGGAGGAGGGGAGGAGAGGAGGAGGAGGAGAGGAGGAGGAGAGGAGGAGGAGGAGGGGAGGAGGAGGAGGGGAGGAGAGGAGGAGGAGGAGAGGAGGAGGAGGAGAGGAGGAGGGGAGGAGAGGAGGAGGAGGGGAGGAGGAGAGGAGGAGAGGAGGAGGAGGAGAGGAGGAGCAGAGGAGGAGGAGGAGGAGGGGAGGAGGAGGAGGGGAGGAGAGGAGGAGGAGGAGAGGAGGAGGAGAGGAGGAGGAGGAGAGGAGGAGGAGGGGAGGAGGAGGGGAGGAGGAGCAGAGGAGGAGGAGGAGGAGGGGAGGAGGAGGAGGGGAGGAGAGGAGGAGGAGGAGAGGAGGAGGAGAGGAGGAGGAGGAGGGGAGGAGGAGGAGGGGAGGAGAGGAGGAGGAGGAGAGGAGGAGGAGGAGAGGAGGAGGGGAGGAGAGGAGGAGGAGGAGGGGAGGAGGAGAGGAGGAGGAGGAGGAGGAGAGGAGGAGGGGAGGAGAGGAGGAGGAGGAGGGGAGGAGGAGAGGAGGAGGAGGGGAGGAGGAGGAGAGGAGGAGGAGGAGGGGAGGAGGAGAGGAGGAGAGGAGGAGGAGGAGAGGAGGAGGAGGAGGAGGAGGAGAGGAGGAGGAGAGGAGGAGGAGGGGGAGGAGGAGGAGGAGAGGAGGAGGAGGAGGAGGAGGAGGAGGAGGAGGAGGAGGAGGAGGAGGAGAGGAGGAGCAGAGGAGGGGGAGGAGGAGCAGAGCAGGCGGAGGAGGAGGCGGAGGAGGAGGAGGCGGAGGAGAGGAGGAGGAGCAGAGGAGGAGGAGGGGAGGAGGAGCGGAGGAGGAGGAGGAGGGGAGGAGGAGGAGGAGGAGAGGAGGAGGAGGAGGAGAGGAGGAGAGGAGGAGGAGGAGGAGAGGAGGAGGAGAGGAGGAGCAGAGGAGGAGGAGGAGGGGAGGAGAGGAGGAGGAGAGGAGGAGGAGAGGAGGAGGAGGAGAGGAGGAGGAGGAGGCGGAGGAGCGGAGGAGGAGGAGAGGAGGCGGAGGAGGAGGAGGAGGAGAGGAGGAGGAGGAGAGGAGGAGGAGGAGAGGAGGAGGAGGAGGAGGAGAGGAGGAGGAGGAGGAGGAGAGGAGGAGGAGGAGAGGAGGAGGAGGCGGAGGAGAGGAGGAGGTCAGGGCCTCTCTTCCTTCAGTAAAAATGGTGTCTGTGCTTCTCCTTAACCTTTGACCTTTGTGTTTCCGCTCGTCCACATGACAAAGGGGAGGAGCATCTGAGACTCCTCCTCCTCCAGTTTGAGTCGACTTTAGTTCATCTTTGACTTTGTTTAAATGTTTCAAGTCATTTAAGTTTCAGAAGCTCAAAGACAGATTTAACCACTAAAGCGTTTGTGCAGGAGCCTCTGAGCGCGTGCAGGAGCCTCTGAGCGCGTGCAGGAGCCACTGAGCGCGTGCAGGAGCCTCTGAGCGCGTGCAGGAGCCTCTGAGCGCGTGCAGGAGCCTCTGAGCGCGTGCAGGAGCCTCTGAGCGCGTGCAGGAGCCACTGAGCGCGTGCAGGAGCCTCTGAGCGCGTGCAGGAGCCTCTGAGCGCGTGCAGGAGCCTCTGAGCGCGTGCAGGAGCCTCTGAGCGCGTGCGAGAGCCTCTGAGCGCGTGCAGGAGCCTCTGAGCGCGTGCAGGAGCCTCTGAGCGCGTGCAGGAGCCACTGAGCGCGTGCAGGAGCCTCTGAGCGCGTGCAGGAGCCTCTGAGCGCGTGCAGGAGCCTCTGAGCGCGTGCAGGAGCCTCTGAGCGCGTGCAGGAGCCTCTGAGCGCGTGCAGGAGCCACTGAGCGCGTGCAGGAGCCTCTGAGCGCGTGCAGGAGCCTCTGAGCGCGTGCAGGAGCCACTGAGCGCGTGCAGGAGCCACTGAGCGCGTGCAGGAGCCTCTGAGCGCGTGCAGGAGCCTCTGAGCGCGTGCAGGAGCCTCTGAGCGCGTGCAGGAGCCTCTGAGCGCGTGCAGGAGCCTCTGAGCGCGTGCAGGAGCCTCTGAGCGCGTGCAGGAGCCTCTGAGCGCGTGCAGGAGCCTCTGAGCGCGTGCAGGAGCCACTGAGCGCGTGCAGGAGCCTCTGAGCGCGTGCAGGAGCCTCTGAGCGCGTGCAGGAGCCTCTGAGCGCGTGCAGGAGCCTCTGAGCGCGTGCAGGAGCCTCTGAGCGCGTGCAGGAGCCTCTGAGCGCGTGCAGGAGCCTCTGAGCGCGTGCAGGAGCCTCTGAGCGCGTGCAGGAGCCTCTGAGCGCGTGCAGAACCAGATCCATCACAGTTCTGACTCAGACTGGAGAACCACGCCCCTCAGCTCTGCTCTGGTTGGCTCGTTTCTCTCTGTGGGTGTGTCCTGACTCTGCCTCTCGTCCTATCACAGCGCTGCAGCAGGCCTCGGCTCCGCCCATCCCTCCGCGGCAGCTGGAGGCGGCCCTGAACCGGCAGCAGAGGTTCTTCCGGATCCCGTTCATTCGGCCCGGGGACCAGTTCAAGGACCCGAGCGGGAAGAAGAAGGGCTGGTGGTACGCCCACTTCGACGGGCCCTGGATCGCCCGACAGATGGAGCTGCACCCCGAGAAGGAGCCCATCGTCCTCGTGGCAGGTGACCCCTGACCCCAGGACTGACCCCAGGACTGAGCGGCCCCTAGGAACCAGTGATCATTACAACCTTTGTTTCCATTGTGCCCTTGAGCTTGAGAAGCATGTCACATGGTCATGTGGTTTTACAGATTCATGTTGAGGCTTTTTAGCTTTCTTTGTCAGAGTGTGACGGTGTCAGAGTGTGACGGTGTCAGCGTGTGACGGTGTCAGAGTGTGACGGTGTCAGAGTGTGACGGTGTCAGAGTGTGACGGTGTCAGAGTGTGACGGTGTCAGCGTGTGACGTGTCAGAGTGTGACAACGCAGTATTTCGCCAAATTAACTCAATTACTCTCTTTAAAATGAGGCGTGGCAGGACGTGTGACTCTTTCCTTGTTTCCTCTTCGTTGTCATTTGTCTGTGGGATTCAGGGACTTGTAACTGTCCTCTGTCCTCAATGTCCTTTGTCCTCAATGTCCTTTGTCCTCAATGTCCTTTGTCCTCAATGTCCTTTGTCCTCAATGTCCTTTGTCCTCTGTCCTCAATGTCCTCAATGTCCTCTGTCCCCCTCTGTGTTCATGTGTTGCTGTGGCAACAGGACACGCCCCTTGTTACTTCAGACAAATCTCTTTCTAGTTCGACATTAAATGAGTTTTTCATGTTTCTCTTTTTGCTTTTTACTTTCACTAAATCGAGAGCCCGATGTGTTCCTGACGCCTGATTGGTCGATGCCGTCATGTGACCCTGAGACCATGTGTTCCAGGTAAAGACGACATGGACATGTGTGAGCTGAGCCTGGACGAAACTGGACTATCCAGGAAACGCGGCGCCGAGATTCTGCCACGACAGTTCGAGGAAATCTGGGAACGCTGCGGTGGAAAAGATTATCTCAGGAGCGCCATCGAGAAGAGGGAGGCGCGGCCCACGTACGCCACCGCCATGATGCAGTCTGCACTGCACTGAGCCCACTACTGCGCACTACTGCGCACTACTGAGTACTGCAGAGTACTGCAATACTCCAGAGAATACTACCACTACTGTGGGAACACCTTCGCCGTTGCCACGGCTGCAGTCTGCACTCTAACACTATTTCTGACCCATGGGCTCCGCCCTAAACTCAGACACAGATGATTCTGCTCCACCTTTACACCCACTGATGATGTCACTGATGACGTCACTGATGACGTCACTGATGACGTCACTGATGACGTCACTGATGACGTCACTGATGACGTCACTGATGATGTCACTGATGATGTCACTGATGATGTCACTGATGACGTCACTGATGACGTCACTGATGACGTCATCAGTGACGTCATCAGTGACGTCACTGATGACGTCACTGATGACGTCACTGATGACGTCACTGATGACGTCACTGATGACGTCACTGATGACGTCACTGATGACGTCACGTCACTGATGACGTCACTGATGACGTCACTGATGATGTCACTGATGATGTCACTGATGATGTCACTGATGACGTCACTGATGACGTCACTGATGACGTCATCAGTGACGTCATCAGTGACGTCACTGATGACGTCACTGATGACGTCACTGATGACGTCACTGATGACGTCACTGATGACGTCACTGATGACGTCACTGATGACGTCACGTCACTGATGACGTCACTGATGACGTCACTGATGACGTCACTGATGATGTCACTGATGATGTCACTGACGTTTGAACAATTGATTAAACGTTAATACATTTAGTGTTTACACTGACACTTGATCATTGGATCTTCTTAGACCTCGACAGTAACACCATCAGACCCTGACAGTAACACCATCAGACCCCGACAGTAACACCATCAGACCCCGACAGTAACACCATCAGACCTCGACAGTAACACCATCAGACCCTGACAGTAACACCATCAGACCCTGACAGTAACACCATCAGACCCCGACAGTAACACCATCAGTTAAAGAAACACTACAGACATTAAAGTAAACTACTAGTACTAAAGTACTTCACACTAGACTGACGGCTGTATTTCGGTCCAAAATGTACTCTGCACTAAACCTCCTGTAGTACTTTTGTGTTCAGTATTTGAAGTATTTGAAGAGCTGAAGTTGGAACTAAATCTGAATTTCACTTTAAATCTTCTGTTTGTGAAAATTAAGATCATTTCAGACCTAAAAAGTCTAATGTTTAATAAACATCCAAATGTCTTCACAATCTGAGAAGGACCAGGACCAGGACCAGGACCAGGACCAGGACCAGGACCAGGACCAGGACCAGGACCAGGACCAGGACCAGGACCAGGACCAGGACCAGGACCAGGACCAGGACCAGGACCAGGACCAGGACCAGGACCAGGACCAGGACCAGGACCAGGACCAGGACCAGGACCAGGACCAGGACCAGGACCGGGACCAGGAGTGTTTTGAGCAGATCTAAAACAAAATAAAAAACTTAAAACACTAAATGAAATCTGATTGGAGCAGAGTTTTCTCGCACTCTTTTAAGGCGGGACTTAAGAGACAAAGGACCAATTACATGAACCTTGGAGAAAATCAATCAAAAACAAAACAGACCCTTTAAAGTGTCATGTGAGCGTCCTCCAGGGGGCGCTCTGCGTCCTCCAGGGGGCGCTCTGCGTCCTCCAGGGGGCGCTCTGCGTCCTCCAGGGGGCGCTCTGCTGCGGTTCACCCAGAAGGTGAGCTTTAGTTCCAGGTTCAGTGGCTGAAACTCAGACAAACGTGTCTTTGACGAGGCCTTTTTCACCTTCTCCATCGTTTACGCCCGAAACTGCAGCTGCATGAACTGAACTTTGTTGTTTTTTTGTACAATGTTTGATCATTCCTCCATCCAGGTCCAGGTCCAGGTCCAGGTCCAGGTCCAGGTCCAGGTCCAGGTCCAGGTCCTGGTCCAGGTCCTGGTCCAGGTCCTTTGGGAGACTGACCTTGTCGATAATGATGAACTTTAACCTTTGTCTTTTCTGATTTTCTCCTCGTTGTTTGAGTCGAGCTCATGAACCTGAAGAATCTGATGTTATGATTTTGAATGAATGAAGTGACAATAAAATCACTAAAACCAAGAATTGTTCTCTTTTTTCATGAACACATCAAGCACATTTACTCTGGAGAACCGGTTCTTCAGGAGGAGAACCGGTTCTTCAGGAGGAGAACCGGTTCTTCAGGAGGAGAACCGGTTCTTCAGGAGGAGAACCGTTCCTCTGGAGTAGATGTTTCTCCAGGATCATCTGGATCCACATCAGGGATGAGTCTGTTTCACTCTCGACAGGAAGTGAGAGAAGAAGAAAAGACGATGAACAAAACAAGTGAAAATATAGTGTGATAGAATAAGTGTTTCTCAGAGGACAGAGCTCATACTTCCCCCTGAGTTGCTGCTAGGGCAGCGGAGCTGAAGCTGTGGGTTTATGTTTCTGTTCCTAACTAGTCTGACCATAAGTCATTTCAAAGAGGAACGTTTAAGCCTGGACTTAAATGAAGAGACTGTGTCGCCTCTTTAACATGGACAGGACTCCACCTCCTACTGTGCTTTTAGAGACTCTTGGCACCACCAGAAGTCCAGCATTGAGAGTGAAGAGCTCTGATTGGATGAGATGGTTCTATAGCATCTTTGAGGTGGGAGGGGCCATGTCATTTAAGATAAGATAAGATATTCCTTTATTGTCCCACATGGGGAAATTTCATTGTTGCAACGCAGGTAGATACAGAGGAAAAGAACAGATAATTTATAGGAAGTTTGAAAAACAGTCTCAGTAGAAGATCTCTTTTAAAAATCTTAGGATGTCCGCCGGGATAACGTGACGATCTCCGGGTAAGACGACGGTTCTCCGCAGTTTCATGAGTTCCTCCTTTGTGTAAACGCGGTACGGCGCCGGCCGGGGGCCCCGGGGGCACATCGCAACGACGAAAACACTCAATAATCCAGCCGAACAAAGTCAAAACAAGTTGAATTAAAGCGATTCCAGCGCGTGTCCCGATCGTACAAGTAAAGTCGAAAAAATATTTACAAAATACAAAAGATAAAGCACAATAAGTGTGAAAAAGGTGTGAGAAAAGAGCGGGCGTTACACCGGGCTGCCAGCTGGACCGGCGCCTTTGTGACGTAATTGATGGCTTTGTAAATCAGGAGGAGGAGTTTAAATGTGATTCTAAACAGGACAGGAGCCAGTGAAGAGACTCCAGCACCGGCGTAATGTGCTCTCTTCTTTTAGTTGCTGTTAGTAATCTTGCTGCTGCATTTTGAACCAGTTAAAGCTTTTTATGGAGCTTTTAGGACCTGCTGTGAGCAGGAGTTACAGGAGAATCGAGACGTTACAAATGCAGGAGACGTTTCAGCTTCACTTTTAGGCCGGATTCTTCTGATTTTGGCTCTTGTTGCGCAAATGGAAAGAGTCTGTTTTACTGATGTGATTTATATGAGCTTTAAATGAGAGCTCCTGGTCCAATCAGACTCTGAGGTTTCTTACAGTAGAACTGGAGGCTTCAGTGGGACTATCTGCACAATGACCTTCAGCACAATGACCTCCTGCACAATGACCTTCAGCACAATGACCTCCAGCACAATGACCTTCAGCACAATGACCTCCAGCACAATGACCTCCAGCACAATGACCTCCAGCACAATGACCTCCAGCACAATGACCTCCAGCACAATGACCTCCAGCACAATGACCTTCAGCACAATGACCTCCAGCACAATGACCTCCAGCACAATGACCTCCAGCACAATGACCTCCAGCACAAAGACCTCCAGTACAATGACCTCCAGTACAATGACCTCCAGCACAATGACCTCCAGCACAATGACCTCCAGCACAATGACCTCCAGCACAATGACCTCCAGCACAATGACCGCCAGCACAATGACCTTCAGCACAATGACCTTCAGCACAATGACCTCCTGCACAATGACCTTCAGCACAATGACCTCCAGCACAATGACCTTCAGCACAATGACCTCCAGCACAATGACCTCCAGCACAATGACCTCCAGCACAATGACCTCCAGCACAATGACCTCCAGCACAATGACCTCCAGCACAATGACCTTCAGCACAATGACCTCCAGCACAATGACCTCCAGCACAATGACCTCCAGCACAATGACCTCCAGCACAAAGACCTCCAGTACAATGACCTCCAGTACAATGACCTCCAGCACAATGACCTCCAGCACAATGACCTCCAGCACAATGACCTCCAGCACAATGACCTCCAGCACAATGACCGCCAGCACAATGACCTCCAGCACAATGACCTCCAGCACAATGACCTTCAGCACAATGACCTCCTGCACAATGACCTCCAGCACAATGACCTCCAGCACAATGACCTCCAGCACAATGACCTCCAGCACAATGACCTCCAGCACAATGACCTCCAGCATAATGACCTCCAGCACAAGGACCTCCAGCACAATGACCTCCAGCACAATGACCGCCAGCACAATGACCTCCAGCACAATGACCTCCAGCACAATGACCTCCAGCACAAGGACCTCCAGCACAATGACCTCCAGCACAATGACCTCCAGCACAGTGACCTCCAGCACAGTGACCTCCAGCACAATGACCTCCAGCACAATGACCTCCAGCATAATGACCTCCAGCACAAGGACCTCCAGCACAATGACCTCCAGCACAGTGACCTCCAGCACAGTGACCTCCAGCACAGTGACCTCCAGCACAGTGACCTCCAGCACAGTGACCTCCTGCACAGTGACCTCCTGCAGTGACCTCCTGCACAATGACCTCCAGCACAATGACCTCCTGCACAATGACCTTCAGCACAGTGACCTCCAGCACAAGGACCTCCTGCACAATGACCTCCAGTACAATGACCTCCAGCACAATGACCTCCAGCACAATGACCGCCAGCACAATGACCTCCAGCACAATGACCTTCAGCACAATGACCTCCTGCACAATGACCTCCAGCACAGTGACCGCCAGCACAGTGACCGCCAGCACAGTGACCTCCAGCACAATGACCGCCAGCACAATGACCTCCAGCACAATGACCGCCAGCACAATGACCTCCAGCACAATGACCTCCTGCACAATGACCTCCAGCACAATGACCTCCAGCACAATGACCTCCTGCACAATGACCTCCAGCACAATGACCTCCTGCACAATGACCTCCAGCACAATGACCTCCAGCACAATGACCTCCAGCACAATGACCTCCAGCACAATGACCTCCAGCACAATGACCTCCAGCACAGTGACCGCCAGCACAGTGACCTCCAGCACAATGACCTCCAGCACAATGACCTCCAGCACAATGACCTCCTGCACAATGACCTCCTGCACAATGACCTCCAGCACAATGACCTCCAGCACAGTGACCTCCAGCACAGTGACCTCCAGCACAGTGACCTCCAGCACAATGACCTTCAGCACAATGACCTCCAGCACAATGACCTCCAGCACAATGACCGCCAGCACAGTGACCTCCAGCACAGTGACCGCCAGCACAGTGACCGCCAGCACAGTGACCGCCAGCACAGTGACCGCCAGCACAATGACCTCCAGCACAATGACCTCCAGCACAATGACCTCCAGCACAATGACCGCCAGCACAGTGACCTCCAGCACAATGACCTCCAGCACAATGACCTCCAGCACAATGACCTCCAGCACAATGACCTCCTGCACAATGACCTCCTGCACAATGACCTCCTGCACAATGACCTCCAGCACAATGACCTCCAGCACAGTGACCTCCAGCACAGTGACCTCCAGCACAGTGACCTCCAGCACAGTGACCTCCTGCACAATGACCTCCAGCACAATGACCTCCTGCACAATGACCTCCAGCACCATGACCTCCAGCACAATGACCTCCTGCACAATGACCGCCAGCACAATGACCTCCAGCACAATGACCACCAGCACAATGACCTCCAGCACAATGACCGCCAGCACAATGACCTCCAGCACAATGACCTCCAGCACAATGACCGCCAGCACAATGACCGCCAGCACAATGACCTCCAGCACAATGACCGCCAGCACAATGACCTCCAGCACCATGACCTCCAGCACAATGACCTCCAGCACAATAACCTCCAGCACAATGACCTCTAGCACAATGACCTCCAGCACAATGACCTCCAGCACAATGACTTCCAGCACAATGACCTCCTGCACAATGACCTCCTGCACAATGACCTCCAGCACAATGACCTCCAGCACAATGACCTCCAGCACAGTGACCTCCAGCACAGTGACCGCCAGCACAGTGACCTCCAGCACAGTGACCGCCAGCACAATGACCTCCAGCACAATGACCGCCAGCACAATGACCTCCAGCACAATGACCTCCAGCACAATGACCTCCAGCACAATGACCTCCAGCACAATGACCGCCAGCACAATGACCGCCAGCACAATGACCTCCAGCACAATGACCGCCAGCACAATGACCTCCAGCACCATGACCTCCAGCACAATGACCTCCAGCACAATGACCTCCAGCACAATGACCTCTAGCACAATGACCTCCAGCACAATGACCTCCAGCACAATGACCTCCAGCACAAGGACCTCCAGCACAAGGACCTCCAGCACAAGGACCTCCAGCACAGTGACCTCCAGCACAGTGACCTCCAGCACAGTGACCTCCAGCACAATGACCTCCAGCACAATGACCTCCAGCACAAGGACCTCCAGCACAAGGACCTCCAGCACAATGACCTCCAGCACAATGACCTCCAGCACAATGACCTCCAGCACAATGACCTCCAGCACAATGACCGCCAGCACAATGACCTCCAGCACAGTGACCGCCAGCACAGTGACCTCCAGCACAGTGACCGCCAGCACAGTGACCGCCAGCACAGTGACCTCCAGCACAATGACCTCCAGCACAATGACCTCCAGCACAATGACATCCAGCACAATGACCGCCAGCACAATGACCGCCAGCACAATGACCTCCAGCACCATGACCTCCAGCACAATGACCTCCAGCACAATGACCTCCAGCACAATGACCTCCAGCACAATGACCTCCTGCACAGTGACCTCCTGCACAGTGACCTCCTGCAGTGACCTCCTGCACAATGACCTCCAGCACAATGACCTCCAGCACAATGACCTTCAGCACAATGACCTCCAGCACAATGACCTCCAGCACAATGACCTCCAGCACAATGACCTTCCGCACAATGACCTCCTGCACCATGACCTTCCGCACAATGACCTCCAGCACAATGACCTCCAGCACAATGACCTCCAGCAGCATGACCTCCAGCACAATGACCTCCAGCACAATGACCGCCAGCACAATGACCTCCAGCACAAGGACCTCCAGCACAATTACCTCCAGCACAATGACCGCCAGCACAATGACCTCCAGCATCATGACCTCCAGCACAATGACCTCCAGCACAATGACCTTCAGCACAATGACCTCCAGCACAATGACCTCCAGCACAATGACCTTCCGCACAATGACCTCCTGCACCATGACCTCCAGCACAATGACCTCCAGCACAATGACCTCCAGCACAATGACCTCCTGCACAATGACCTCCAGCACAATGACCTCCAGCACAATGACCTCCAGCACAGTGACCTCCAGCACAGTGACCGCCAGCACAGTGACCTCCAGCACAGTGACCGCCAGCACAATGACCTCCAGCACAATGACCGCCAGCACAATGACCTCCAGCACAATGACCTCCAGCACAATGACCTCCAGCACAATGACCGCCAGCACAATGACCGCCAGCACAATGACCTCCAGCACAATGACCGCCTGCACAATGACCTCCAGCACCATGACCTCCAGCACAATGACCTCCAGCACAATGACCTCCAGCACAATGACCTCCTGCACAATGACCTCCAGCACAAGGACCTCCAGCACAATGACCTCCAGCACAATGACCTCCAGCACAGTGACCTCCAGCACAGTGACCTCCAGCACAGTGACCTCCAGCACAGTGACCTCCAGCACAGTGACCTCCAGCACAGTGACCGCCAGCACAATGACCTCCAGCACAATGACCGCCAGCACAATGACCTCCTGCACAATGACCTCCAGCACAATGACCTCCAGCACAATGACCGCCAGCACAATGACCGCCAGCACAATGACCTCCTGCACAATGACCTCCTGCACAATGACCTCCTGCACAATGACCTCCAGCACAATGACCTCCAGCACAATGACCTCCAGCACAGTGACCTCCAGCACAGTGACCTCCAGCACAGTGACCTCCAGCACAGTGACCTCCTGCACAGTGACCTCCAGCACAATGACCTCCTGCACAATGACCTCCAGCACCATGACCTCCAGCACAATGACCTCCTGCACAATGACCTCCTGCACAATGACCGCCAGCACAATGACCTCCAGCACAATGACCTCCAGCACAATGACCGCCAGCACAATGACCTCCAGCACAATGACCGCCAGCACAATGACCTCCAGCACAATGACCTCCAGCACAATGACCGCCAGCACAATGACCGCCAGCACAATGACCTCCAGCACAATGACCGCCAGCACAATGACCTCCAGCACCATGACCTCCAGCACAATGACCTCCAGCACAATAACCTCCAGCACAATGACCTCCAGCACAATGACCTCCAGCACAATGACCTCCAGCACAATGACCTCCAGCACAATGACCTCCTGCACAATGACCTCCTGCACAATGACCTCCAGCACAATGACCTCCAGCACAGTGACCTCCAGCACAGTGACCGCCAGCACAGTGACCTACAGCACAGTGACCGCCAGCACAATGACCTCCAGCACAATGACCGCCAGCACAATGACCTCCAGCACAATGACCTCCAGCACAATGACCGCCAGCACAATGACCGCCAGCACAATGACCTCCAGCACAATGACCTCCAGCACCATGACCTCCAGCACAATGACCTCCAGCACAATGACCTCCAGCACAATGACCTCTAGCACAATGACCTCCAGCACAATGACCTCCAGCACAATGACCTCCAGCACAAGGACCTCCAGCACAAGGACCTCCAGCACAGTGACCTCCAGCACAGTGACCTCCAGCACAGTGACCTCCAGCACAATGACCTCCAGCACAATGACCTCCAGCACAATGACCTCCAGCACAAGGACCTCCAGCACAAGGACCTCCAGCACAATGACCTCCAGCACAATGACCTCCAGCACAATGACCTCCAGCACAATGACCTCCAGCACAGTGACCGCCAGCACAGTGACCTCCAGCACAGTGACCGCCAGCACAGTGACCGCCAGCACAATGACCTCCAGCACAATGACCTCCAGCACAATGACCTCCAGCACAATGACCTCCAGCACAATGACCGCCAGCACAATGACCGCCAGCACAATGACCTCCAGCACCATGACCTCCAGCACAATGACCTCCAGCACAATGACCTCCAGCACAATGACCTCCAGCACAATGACCTCCTGCACAGTGACCTCCTGCACAGTGACCTCCTGCAGTGACCTCCTGCACAATGACCTCCAGCACAATGACCTCCAGCACAATGACCTTCAGCACAATGACCTCCAGCACAATGACCTCCAGCACAATGACCTCCAGCACAATGACCTTCCGCACAATGACCTCCTGCACCATGACCTTCCGCACAATGACCTCCAGCACAATGACCTCCAGCACAATGACCTCCAGCACAATGACCGCCAGCACAATGACCTCCAGCAGCATGACCTCCAGCAGCATGACCTCCAGCACAATGACCTCCAGCACAATGACCGCCAGCACAATGACCTCCAGCACAATGACCTCCAGCACAATTACCTCCAGCACAATGACCGCCAGCACAATGACCTCCAGCATTATGACCTCCAGCACAATGACCTCCAGCACAATGACCTTCAGCACAATGACCTCCAGCACAATGACCTCCAGCACAATGACCTTCCGCACAATGACCTCCTGCACCATGACCTCCAGCACAATGACCTCCAGCACAATGACCTCCAGCACAATGACCTCCTGCACAATGACCTCCAGCACAATGACCTCCAGCACAATGACCTCCAGCACAATGACCTCCAGCACAGTGACCGCCAGCACAGTGACCTCCAGCACAGTGACCGCCAGCACAATGACCTCCAGCACAATGACCGCCAGCACAATGACCTCCAGCACAATGACCTCCAGCACAATGACCTCCAGCACAATGACCGCCAGCACAATGACCGCCAGCACAATGACCTCCAGCACAATGACCGCCTGCACAATGACCTCCAGCACCATGACCTCCAGCACAATGACCTCCAGCACAATGACCTCCAGCACAATGACCTCCTGCACAATGACCTCCAGCACAAGGACCTCCAGCACAATGACCTCCAGCACAATGACCTCCAGCACAGTGACCTCCAGCACAGTGACCTCCAGCACAGTGACCTCCAGCACAGTGACCTCCAGCACAGTGACCTCCTGCACAGTGACCTCCTGCACAATGACCTCCAGCATCATGACCTCCAGCACAATGACCTCCAGCACAATGACCTCCAGCACAATGACCTTCAGCACAATGACCTCCAGCACAATGACCTCCAGCACAGTGACCGCCAGCACAGTGACCGCCAGCACAGTGACCGCCAGCACAGTGACCGCCAGCACAGTGACCTCCAGCACAATGACCGTCAGCACAATGACCTCCAGCACAATGACCGCCAGCACAATGACCGCCAGCACAATGACCTCCAGCACAATGACCGCCAGCACAATGACCTCCAGCACCATGACCTCCAGCACAATGACCTCCAGCACAATGACCTCCAGCACAATGACCTCCAGCATAATGACCTCCAGCACAAGGACCTCCAGCACAATGACCTCCAGCACAATGACCTCCAGCACAATGACCGCCAGCACAATGACCTCCAGCACAATGACCGCCAGCACCATGACCTCCAGCACCATGACCTCCAGCACAATGACCTCCAGCACAATGACCTCCAGCATAATGACCTCCAGCACAAGGACCTCCAGCACAATGACCTCCAGCACAATGACCTCCAGCACAGTGACCTCCAGCACAGTGACCTCCAGCACAGTGACCTCCTGCACAATGACCTCCTGCACAATGACCTCCAGCACAATGACCTCCAGCACAATGACCTTCAGCACAATGACCTCCAGCACAATGACCTCCAGCACAATGACCTTCCGCACAATGACCTCCCGCACAATGACCTCCAGCATCATGACCTCCAGCACAATGACCTCCAGCACAATGACCGCCAGCACAGTGACCTCCAGCACAGTGACCGCCAGCACAGTGACCTCCAGCACAGTGACCGCCAGCACAGTGACCGCCAGCACAGTGACCTCCAGCACAATGACCTCCAGCACAATGACCTCCAGCACAATGACCGCCAGCACAATGACCGCCAGCACAATGACCTCCAGCACAATGACCGCCAGCACAATGACCTCCAGCACCATGACCTCCAGCACAATGACCTCCAGCACAATGACCTCCAGCACAATGACCTCCTGCACAGTGACCTCCTGCACAGTGACCTCCTGCAGTGACCTCCTGCACAATGACCTCCAGCACAATGACCTCCAGCACAATGACCTTCAGCACAATGACCTCCAGCACAATGACCTCCAGCACAATGACCTTCCGCACAATGACCTCCTGCACCATGACCTCCAGCACAATGACCTCCAGCACAATGACCTCCAGCACAATGACCTCCAGCACAATGACCGCCAGCACAATGACCTCCAGCAGCATGACCTCCAGCACAATGACCTCCAGCACAATGACCGCCAGCACAATGACCTCCAGCACAATGACCTCCAGCACAATTACCTCCAGCACAATGACCGCCAGCACAATGACCTCCAGCATCATGACCTCCAGCACAATGACCTCCAGCACAATGACCTTCAGCACAATGACCTCCAGCACAATGACCTCCAGCACAATGACCTTCCGCACAATGACCTCCTGCACCATGACCTCCAGCACAATGACCTCCAGCACAATGACCTCCAGCACAATGACCTCCAGCACAATGACCTCCTGCACAATGACCTCCAGCACAATGACCTCCAGCACAATGACCTCCAGCACAATGACCTCCAGCACAGTGACCGCCAGCACAGTGACCTCCAGCACAGTGACCGCCAGCACAGTGACCGCCAGCACAATGACCTCCAGCACAATGACCGCCAGCACAATGACCTCCAGCACAATGACCTCCAGCACAATGACCTCCAGCACAATGACCGCCAGCACAATGACCGCCAGCACAATGACCTCCAGCACAATGACCTCCAGCACCATGACCTCCAGCACAATGACCTCCAGCACAATGACCTTCCGCACAATGACCTCCTGCACCATGACCTCCAGCACAATGACCTCCAGCACAATGACCTCCAGCACAATGACCTCCTGCACAATGACCTCCTGCACAATGACCTCCAGCACAATGACCTCCAGCACAATGACCTCCAGCACAATGACCTCCAGCACAGTGACCGCCAGCACAGTGACCTCCAGCACAGTGACCGCCAGCACAGTGACCGCCAGCACAATGACCTCCAGCACAATGACCGCCAGCACAATGACCTCCAGCACAATGACCTCCAGCACAATGACCTCCAGCACAATGACCGCCAGCACAATGACCGCCAGCACAATGACCTCCAGCACAATGACCTCCAGCACCATGACCTCCAGCACAATGACCTCCAGCACAATGACCTCCAGCACAATGACCTCCAGCACAATGACCTCCTGCACAGTGACCTCCTGCACAGTGACCTCCTGCAGTGACCTCCTGCACAATGACCTCCAGCACAATGACCTCCAGCACAATGACCTTCAGCACAATGACCTCCAGCACAATGACCTCCAGCACAATGACCTCCAGCACAATGACCTTCCGCACAATGACCTCCTGCACCATGACCTCCAGCACAATGACCTCCAGCACAATGACCTCCAGCACAATGACCTCCAGCACAATGACCGCCAGCACAATGACCTCCAGCAGCATGACCTCCAGCACAATGACCTCCAGCACAATGACCGCCAGCACAATGACCTCCAGCACAATGACCTCCAGCACAATTACCTCCAGCACAATGACCGCCAGCACAATGACCTCCAGCATCATGACCTCCAGCACAATGACCTCCAGCACAATGACCTTCAGCACAATGACCTCCAGCACAATGACCTCCAGCACAATGACCTTCCGCACAATGACCTCCTGCACCATGACCTCCAGCACAATGACCTCCAGCACAATGACCTCCAGCACAATGACCTCCAGCACAATGACCTCCTGCACAATGACCTCCAGCACAATGACCTCCAGCACAATGACCTCCAGCACAATGACCTCCAGCACAGTGACCGCCAGCACAGTGACCTCCAGCACAGTGACCGCCAGCACAGTGACCTCCAGCACAGTGACCGCCAGCACAATGACCTCCAGCACAATGACCGCCAGCACAATGACCTCCAGCACAATGACCTCCAGCACAATGACCTCCAGCACAATGACCGCCAGCACAATGACCGCCAGCACAATGACCTCCAGCACAATGACCGCCTGCACAATGACCTCCAGCACCATGACCTCCAGCACAATGACATCCAGCACAATGACCTCCTGCACAATGACCTCCAGCACAATGACCTCCAGCACAATGACCTCCAGCACAGTGACCTCCAGCACAGTGACCTCCAGCACAGTGACCTCCTGCACAATGACCTCCTGCACAATGACCTCCTGCACAATGACCTCCAGCATCATGACCTCCAGCACAATGACCTCCAGCACAATGACCTCCAGCACAATGACCTTCAGCACAATGACCTCCAGCACAATGACCTCCAGCACAATGACCTTCCGCACAATGACCTCCCGCACAATGACCTCCAGCATCATGACCTCCAGCACAATGACCTCCAGCACAATGACCTCCAGCACAGTGACCGCCAGCACAGTGACCGCCAGCACAGTGACCGCCAGCACAGTGACCTCCAGCACAATGACCGTCAGCACAATGACCTCCAGCACAATGACCGCCAGCACAATGACCTCCAGCACAATGACCTCCAGCACAATGACCGCCAGCACAATGACCGCCAGCACAATGACCTCCAGCACAATGACCGCCAGCACAATGACCTCCAGCACCATGACCTCCAGCACAATGACCTCCAGCACAATGACCTTCAGCACAATGACCTCCAGCACAAGGACCTCCAGCACAATGACCTCCAGCACAATGACCTCCAGCACAATGACCGCCAGCACAATGACCTCCAGCACAATGACCGCCAGCACCATGACCTCCAGCACCATGACCTCCAGCACAATGACCTCCAGCACAATGACCTCCAGCACAATGACCTCCAGCACAATGACCTCCAGCACAAGGACCTCCAGCACAATGACCTCCAGCACAATGACCTCCAGCACAATGACCTCCAGCACAGTGACCTCCAGCACAGTGACCTCCAGCACAGTGACCTCCTGCACAATGACCTCCTGCACAATGACCTCCAGCACAATGACCTCCAGCACAATGACCTCCAGCACAATGACCTCCAGCACAATGACCTTCCGCACAATGACCTCCCGCACAATGACCTCCAGCATCATGACCTCCAGCACAATGACCTCCAGCACAATGACCTCCAGCACAATGACCTCCAGCACAATGACCGCCAGCACAGTGACCGCCAGCACAGTGACCGCCAGCACAGTGACCTCCAGCACAATGACCGTCAGCACAATGACCTCCAGCACAATGACCGCCAGCACAATGACCTCCAGCACAATGACCTCCAGCACAATGACCGCCAGCACAATGACCGCCAGCACAATGACCTCCAGCACAATGACCGCCAGCACAATGACCTCCAGCACCATGACCTCCAGCACAATGACCTCCAGCACAAGGACCTCCAGCACAATGACCTCCAGCACAATGACCTCCAGCACAGTGACCTCCAGCACAGTGACCTCCTGCACAATGACCTCCTGCACAATGACCTCCAGCATCATGACCTCCAGCACAATGACCTCCAGCACAATGACCTTCAGCACAATGACCTCCAGCACAATGACCTCCTGCACCATGACCTCCAGCACAATGACCTCCAGCACAATGACCTCCAGCACAATGACCTCCAGCATCATGACCTCCAGCACAATGACCTCCAGCACAATGACCTCCAGCACAATGACCTTCAGCACAATCAAATCAAATCAAATCAATTTATTTTTGTAAGGCCCAAAATCACAACAACAGTTACCTCTGAGGGCCACAGGGAGAAATGAATCAACAATGTCTGTGGTGGCGAGGGACGATGTCCCAGGTCCTCTGTCCTTAGACTCTCCTTCTCGGCCAGGAAAAACTACAAAAAAAACCTCTTTGGGAAAAAAGCGTAGAAACCTGGAGGAGTTCCAGTGAAGGAGAGATCCGACTCTCACAGACGGACACAAGGAGACTGGAGCTGGACCCACTCTTCAGGCAGATGAGGGACCGTCTGAGTCGAGCTGGACCCACTCTTCAGGCAGAAGAGGGACCGTCTGAGTCGAGCTGGACCCACTCTTCAGGCAGATGAGGGACCGTCTGAGTCGAGCTGGACCCACTCTTCAGGCAGAAGAGGGACCGTCGGAGGCGAGCTGGACCCACTCTTCAGGCTGAAGAGGGACCGACTGAGGCGAACTGGAGCCACTCTTCAGGCAGAAGAGGGACCGTCTGAGTCGAGCTGGACCCACTCTTCAGGCAGAAGAGGGACCGTCGGAGGCGAGCTGGACCCACTCTTCAGGCAGAAGAGGGACCGACTGAGGCGAACTGGAGCCACTCTTCAGGCAGATGAGGGACCGTCCACACAGGGCAGGGACCACTTCACCAGGGGAGGGGCATCTGGGTCCACAGGTCCTCAGGAGTGAGAGAAAGAAAAGAAGGCGGTGAACAGTTTGCAAGTGGAATCAAAAAATAAATATTGTTTGATAGCATAAGTAGTCAGAAGAAGAAGAGGATAGTGCTCAAGCTGTCATACTTCCCCCAGCACAGTTACTCCTAGGGCAGCGGAGCTGAAGCTGTGGGTTTATCTTTCTGTTCCTAACTACTCTGACCATAAGAGATTTCGAAGAGGAACGTTTTAAGCCTGGACTTAAATGAAGAGACTGTGTCAGCATATTTAACATGGGTCGGGAGCTGATTCCATAACACAGGAGCTTGGTAGCTAAACGCTCTACCTCCTACAGTACTTTTAGAGACTCTTGGCACCACCAGAAGGCCAGCATTCTGAGAGCGAAGAGCTCTGTTTGGATGATATGGTTCTATAGCATCTTTGAGGTAGGATGGGGCCATGTCATTTATGGCTTTGTAGGTCAAGAGTAGAATTTTGAATTTGATTCTAGACTCGACGGGGAGCCAGTGAAGAGACTCCAGCACCGGCGTAATGTGCTCTCTTCTTTTTGTTCCTGTTAGTAATCTTGCTGCTGCATTTTGAACCAGTTGAAAGCTTTTTATGGAGCTTTTAGGACCTGCTGCGAGCAGGGAGTTACAGTAGTCTAATCTAGTCATTACAAATGCATGGATAAGTTTTTCAGCATCACTTTTAGGCAGGATTCTTCTGATTTTGGCTCTTGTTGCGCAAATGGAAATAGGCTGTTTTACAAGCTTGATTTACATGAGCTTTAAATGAGAGCTCCTGGTCAAATAAGACTCTGAGGTTTCTTACAGTAGAACTGGAGGCTACACTGACATTGTCCAGTGTGACTATCTGCTCAGATAGAGAGTCTCGTAGATGCTTAGGACCAGCACAATGACCTCGGTTTGTTCAGGGTTAAGAAGCAGGTAGTTTAGTGTCCTCCAGGTTTTTATCTCCTTCACACAAGTACTAAGTCTGTCTACTTGATCGCTCTGATCAGGTTTCATTGATAAATACAGCTGAGTGTCGTCTGCAGAGCAGTGGAAGTTAATGTCATGCTTTCTGATAATGTTGCCTAATGGCAGCATATAAAGAGTAAACAGAATTGGACCGAGTACCGAACCCTGTGGCACACCGTAAATTACTTTAGAGCTTGGTGAGGAGCTCTGGTTTACATGAACAAATTGGAACCTATCAGATAGATAGGATTTAAACCAGCTGAGGGCTGTTCCTCCAACACCTACATCACATTCTAACCTCTGCAGTAGAATGTTGTGGTCGATGGTCAAACGCTGAGGTCAGAACCAGGACTGAGACCAGTCCATCGTCAGCGGCTAATGACAAATCATTTGTGACTTTAACTAGTGCAGTTTCAGTGCTGTGGTGGGCTCTGGACCCTGCTGTGGTGGGCTCTGAACCCTGCTGTGGTGGACTCTGAACCCTGCTGTGGTGGGCTCTGAACCCTGCTGTGGTGGGCTCTGAACCCTGCTGTGGTGGGCTCTGAACCCTGCTGTGGTGGGCTCTGAACCCTGCTGTGGTGGGCTCTGGACCCTGCTGTGGTGGACTCTGAACCCTGCTGTGGTGGGCTCTGAACCCTGCTGTGGTGGGCTCTGAACACTGCTGTGGTGGGCTCTGAACCCTGCTGTGGTGGGCTCTGAACACTGCTGTGGTGGGCTCTGGACCCTGCTGTGGTGGGCTCTGAACACTGCTGTGGTGGGCTCTGAACACTGCTGTGGTGGGCTCTGAACACTGCTGTGGTGGGCTCTGAACCCTGCTGTGGTGGGCTCTGAACCCTGCTGTGGTGGGCTCTGAACCCTGCTGTGGTGGGCTCTGGACCCTGCTGTGGTGGGCTCTGAACACTGCTGTGGTGGGCTCTGAACACTGCTGTGGTGGGCTCTGGACCCTGCTGTGGTGGACTCTGAACCCTGCTGTGGTGGGCTCTGAACACTGCTGTGGTGGGCTCTGGACCCTGCTGTGGTGGGCTCTGAACACTGCTGTGGTGGGCTCTGAACACTGCTGTGGTGGGCTCTGGACCCTGCTGTGGTGGACTCTGAACCCTGCTGTGGTGGGCTCTGAACACTGCTGTGGTGGGCTCTGAACACTGCTGTGGTGGGCTCTGAACCCTGCTGTGGTGGGCTCTGAACCCTGCTGTGGTGGGCTCTGAACCCTGCTGTGGTGGGCTCTGAACCCTGCTGTGGTGGGCTCTGGACCCTGCTGTGGTGGGCTCTGAACCCTGCTGTGGTGGGCTCTGAACCCTGCTGTGGTGGGCTCTGAACCCTGCTGTGGTGGGCTCTGGACCCTGCTGTGGTGGGCTCTGAACACTGCTGTGGTGGGCTCTGAACACTGCTGTGGTGGGCTCTGGACCCTGCTGTGGTGGACTCTGAACCCTGCTGTGGTGGGCTCTGAACACTGCTGTGGTGGGCTCTGGACCCTGCTGTGGTGGGCTCTGAACACTGCTGTGGTGGGCTCTGAACACTGCTGTGGTGGGCTCTGGACCCTGCTGTGGTGGACTCTGAACCCTGCTGTGGTGGGCTCTGAACACTGCTGTGGTGGGCTCTGAACACTGCTGTGGTGGGCTCTGAACCCTGCTGTGGTGGGCTCTGAACCCTGCTGTGGTGGGCTCTGAACCCTGCTGTGGTGGGCTCTGAACCCTGCTGTGGTGGGCTCTGGACCCTGCTGTGGTGGGCTCTGAACACTGCTGTGGTGGGCTCTGAACCCTGCTGTGGTGGGCTCTGAACACTGCTGTGGTGGGCTCTGGACCCTGCTGTGGTGGACTCTGAACCCTGCTGGACCCCCCACATGACATGCTGCTGAATATTGACTCTATTATTTCTTTTTTAGTCCTTTTCATTATAACTTTATTCTGTGGGACTGGATGATCTTTAAGAATAAACTGAAATGTAATTATGAAATGATCTGACAATATAGAGTTTTGAGGGAGACAATGAGGTCATTAATCTCTGTTACATACGTTAGGACAAGATCCAGAGTGTGAGTCGCTTTATTTACATTCTGAGTGAAACCAATGCTGTCTAACAAGGCGCTGAAGGCATTACTGAGAGAGTCATCACTCACCTTCACCTGGATATTAAAGTCTCCAACTATAACTATTTTATCCCAGGCTAACACTAAGTTTGATATAAAGTCAGAAAACTGTTCTAAACTCTGAATATGGAGCAGGAGGTCGTGAGGTCGGGGGTCGTGAGGTCGGGGGTCGTGAGGTCGTGAGGTCAGGGGTCGTGAGGTCAGGGGTCGTGAGGTCAGGGGTCGTGAGGTCGGGGGTCGTGAGGTCGGGGGTCGTAAGGTCGTGAGGTCAGGGGTCGTGAGGTCGTGAGGTCGGGGGTCGTGAGGTCGGGGGTCGTGAGGTCGTGAGGTCAGGGGTCGTGAGGTCGTGAGGTCAGGGGTCGTGAGGTCGTGAGGTCGGGGGTCGTGAGGTCGGGGGTCGTGAGGTCGTGAGGTCGGGGGTCGTAAGGTCGTGAGGTCAGGGGTCGTGAGGTCGTGAGGTCGGGGGTCGTGAGGTCGGGGGTCGTGAGGTCGTGAGGTCAGGGGTCGTGAGGTCGTGAGGTCAGGGGTCGTGAGGTCGGGGGTCGTGAGGTCGTGAGGTCAGGGGTCGTGAGGTCGTGAGGTCAGGGGTCGTGAGGTCGTGAGGTCGTGAGGTCAGGGGTCGTGAGGTCGTGAGGTCGGGGGTCGTGAGGTCGTGAGGTCGGGGGTCGTGAGAACCCGACACTAAAGAGTCAAAGTCTGAGTCACAGACGCAGAACAAAGACTTTTTACTCCAGAGTTTGACTTTTATTTCAGAAACAGAAATAGTTTGTGGAGCTGCTGCTCGTTTCCATGGAGACGGTGTCGCTTTGCCTGGATCATGACACGTGACAGACTCTGGACCGCTGGACCAATCACAGAGCAGCATTGTGTTGTGGGAGGAGCCAAAGGTGAAGATCGCAAACAAAACGATGTTCACAACAAACACGACGTTAGCTTCAGCGTTTGTCACAAAATAAACATGTGTGGACCGTCTCCATGGAGACGAGAGAAGGTTCCACAGCAGCTTTAGTCTCTGTTGTTACAGAAAGACATTTTTCACCTTTGAAAGAAACAAAAAGACAACTTTTTATTCGACTTGACTCGGTCCAGTCCCGGTCCAGTCCCGGTCCAGTCCCGGTCCAGTCCCGGTCCAGTCCCGGTCCAGTCCCGGTCCAGTCCTAGCTCCAGACTGGAACGTCCACTCGACTTTTGTATCTGAGGAAAGAAAGATAGAGAAGTGTGAGGGAGTCACTGGAACTGTCAGAGGAACCTTCAGGTTCTTGGTCTTCTCCCTGATTGAGCTCTACAGAGTTTAGAGAGTAGTCCTGGTTTAGACCTGGTTTAGTCCTGGTTTAGACCTGGTTTAGTCCTGGTTTAGACCTGGTTTAGTCCTGGTTTAGACCTGGTTTAGTCCTGGTTTAGTCCTGGTTTAGACCTGGTTTAGACCTGGTTTAGTCCTGGTTTAGACCTGGTTTAGTCCTGGTTTAGTCCTGGTTTAGACCTGGTTTAGTCCTGGTTTAGTCCTGGTTTAGTCCTGGTTTAGACCTGGTTTAGTCCTGGTTTAGACCTGGTTTAGACCTGGTTTAGTCCTGGTTTAGTCCTGGTTTAGTCCTGGTTTAGACCTGGTTTAGTCCTGGTTTAGTCCTGGTTTAGACCTGGTTTAGACCTGGTTTAGTCCTGGTTTAGTCCTGGTTTAGTCCTGGTTTAGACCTGGTTTAGTCCTGGTTTAGACCTGGTTTAGTCCTGGTTTAGTCCTGGTTTAGACCTGGTTTAGACCTGGTTTAGTCCTGGTTTAGACCTGGTTTAGTCCTGGTTTAGTCCTGGTTTAGACCTGGTTTAGTCCTGGTTTAGTCCTGGTTTAGTCCTGGTTTAGACCTGGTTTAGTCCTGGTTTAGACCTGGTTTAGACCTGGTTTAGTCCTGGTTTAGTCCTGGTTTAGTCCTGGTTTAGACCTGGTTTAGTCCTGGTTTAGTCCTGGTTTAGACCTGGTTTAGACCTGGTTTAGTCCTGGTTTAGTCCTGGTTTAGTCCTGGTTTAGACCTGGTTTAGTCCTGGTTTAGACCTGGTTTAGTCCTGGTTTAGTCCTGGTTTAGACCTGGTTTAGACCTGGTTTAGTCCTGGTTTAGACCTGGTTTAGTCCTGGTTTAGTCCTGGTTTAGACCTGGTTTAGTCCTGGTTTAGTCCTGGTTTAGTCCTGGTTTAGACCTGGTTTAGTCCTGGTTTAGACCTGGTTTAGACCTGGTTTAGTCCTGGTTTAGTCCTGGTTTAGTCCTGGTTTAGACCTGGTTTAGTCCTGGTTTAGTCCTGGTTTAGTCCTGGTTTAGTCCTGGTTTAGACCTGGTTTAGACCTGGTTTAGTCCTGGTTTAGTCCTGGTTTAGTCCTGGTTTAGACCTGGTTTAGTCCTGGTTTAGACCTGGTTTAGACCTGGTTTAGTCCTGGTTTAGTCCTGGTTTAGACCTGGTTTAGACCTGGTTTAGTCCTGGTTTAGTCTTGGTTTAGTCCTGGTTTAGTCCAGTTTTAGTCTTGGTTTAGTCCTGGTTTAGTCCAGTTTTAGTCTTGGTTTAGACCTGGTTTAGACCTGGTTTAGACCTGGTACCTGCAGTGTGGTTCTCTGGTTCCTGGTTCCACTTCACAGACGGACGACTCTGGACAGGCCAAGAACTTACATGGATTTGCTCTGTCGGCTGAAACATGAAAAGAAACGTTTGATAAACAACAGAGTCCAACTTCAACACAGCAAGAACCACGGAACAAAAGAACCACGGAACCACGGAACAAAAGAACCACGGAACCACGGAACAAAAGAACCACGGAACCACGGAACAAAAGAACCACGGAACCACGGAACAAAAGAACCACGGAACCACGGAACCACGGAACCACGGAACCACGGAACAAAAGAACCACGGAACCACGGAACCACGGAACAAAAGAACCACGGAACCACGGAACCACGGAACCACGGAACAACGGAACCAGGGAACAAAAGAACCACGGAACCACGGAACAAAAGAACCACGGAACCACGGAACCAGGGAACAAAAGAACCACGGAACCACGGAACCACGGAACAAAAGAACCACGGAAACACGGAACAAAAGAACCACGGAACCACGGAACCACGGAACCACGGAACAAAAGAACCACGGAACCAGGGAACAAAAGAACCACGGAACCACGGAACCACGGAACCACGGAACAAAAGAACCACGGAACCACGGAACAAAAGAACCACGGAACCACGGAACCACGGAACAAAAGAACCACGGAACCACGGAACCAGGGAACAAAAGAACCACGGAACCACGGAACCACGGAACAAAAGAACCACGGAAACACGGAACAAAAGAACCACGGAACCACGGAACCACGGAACCACGGAACAAAAGAACCACGGAACCAGGGAACAAAAGAACCACGGAACCACGGAACCACGGAACCACGGAACAAAAGAACCACGGAACCACGGAACAAAAGAACCACGGAACCACGGAACCAGGGAACAAAAGAACCACGGAACCACGGAACAAAAGAACCACGGAACCACGGAACAAAAGAACCACGGAACCACGGAACAAAAGAACCACGGAACCACGGAACAAAAGAACCACGGAACCACGGAACAAAAGAACCACGGAACCACGGAACAAAAGAACCACGGAACCACGGAACAAAAGAACCACGGAACCACGGAACAACGGAACCACGGAACAAAAGAACCACAGAACCACGGAACAAAAGAACCACGGAACCACGGAACCAGGGAACAAAAGAACCACGGAACCACGGAACAAAAGAACCACGGAACCACGGAACAAAAGAACCACGGAACCACGGAACCACGGAACCACGGAACCACGGAACAAAAGAACCACGGAACCACGGAACCACGGAACAAAAGAACCACGGAACCACGGAACCACGGAACCACGGAACAACGGAACCAGGGAACAAAAGAACCACGGAACCACGGAACAAAAGAACCACGGAACCACGGAACCAGGGAACAAAAGAACCACGGAACCACGGAACCACGGAACAAAAGAACCACGGAAACACGGAACAAAAGAACCACGGAACCACGGAACCACGGAACCACGGAACAAAAGAACCACGGAACCAGGGAACAAAAGAACCACGGAACCACGGAACCACGGAACCACGGAACAAAAGAACCACGGAACCACGGAACAAAAGAACCACGGAACCACGGAACCACGGAACAAAAGAACCACGGAACCACGGAACCAGGGAACAAAAGAACCACGGAACCACGGAACCACGGAACAAAAGAACCACGGAAACACGGAACAAAAGAACCACGGAACCACGGAACCACGGAACCACGGAACAAAAGAACCACGGAACCAGGGAACAAAAGAACCACGGAACCACGGAACCACGGAACCACGGAACAAAAGAACCACGGAACCACGGAACAAAAGAACCACGGAACCACGGAACCAGGGAACAAAAGAACCACGGAACCACGGAACAAAAGAACCACGGAACCACGGAACAAAAGAACCACGGAACCACGGAACAAAAGAACCACGGAACCACGGAACAAAAGAACCACGGAACCACGGAACAAAAGAACCACGGAACCACGGAACAAAAGAACCACGGAACCACGGAACAAAAGAACCACGGAACCACGGAACAACGGAACCACGGAACAAAAGAACCACAGAACCACGGAACAAAAGAACCACGGAACCACGGAACCAGGGAACAAAAGAACCACGGAACCACGGAACAAAAGAACCACGGAACCACGGAACCACGGAACAAAAGAACCACGGAACCACGGAACCAGGGAACAAAAGAACCACGGAACCACGGAACCACGGAACAAAAGAACCACGGAACCACGGAACCACGGAACCACAGAACCACAGAACCACGGAACAACGGAACCACGGAACCAGGGAACAAAAGAACCACGGAACCACGGAACCACGGAACAAAAGAACCACGGAACCACGGAACCACAGAACCACGGAACCACCGAACCAGGGAACAAAAGAACCACGGAACCAGGGAACAAAAGAACCACGGAACCACGGAACCACGGAACCACAGAACCACAGAACCACGGAACCACGGAACCACGGAACAAAAGAACCACGGAACCACAGAACCACGGAACCACGGAACCACGGAACCACAGAACCACAGAACCACAGAACCACAGAACCACGGAACAAAAGAACCACGGAACCACGGAACAAAAGAACCACGGAACCACGGAACAAAAGAACCACGGAACCACGGAACAAAAGAACCACGGAACCACGGAACAAAAGAACCACGGAACCACGGAACAAAAGAACCACGGAACCACGGAACCACGGAACAACGGAACCACGGAACAAAAGAACCACGGAACCACGGAACCACGGAACAAAAGAACCACGGAACCACGGAACCACGGAACCAGGGAACAAAAGAACCACGGAACCACGGAACAAAAGAACCACGGAACCACGGAACCACGGAACAAAAGAACCACGGAACCACGGAACAAAAGAACCACGGAACCACGGAACAAAAGAACCACGGAACCACGGAACCACGGAACAAAAGAACCACGGAACCACGGAACCAGGGAACAAAAGAACCACGGAACCACGGAACCACGGAACAAAAGAACCACGGAACCACGGAACCACGGAACCACAGAACCACAGAACCACGGAACAACGGAACCACGGAACCAGGGAACAAAAGAACCACGGAACCACGGAACCACGGAACAAAAGAACCACGGAACCACGGAACCACAGAACCACGGAACCACCGAACCAGGGAACAAAAGAACCACGGAACCAGGGAACAAAAGAACCACGGAACCACGGAACCACGGAACCACAGAACCACAGAACCACGGAACCACGGAACCACGGAACAAAAGAACCACGGAACCACAGAACCACGGAACCACGGAACCACGGAACCACAGAACCACAGAACCACAGAACCACAGAACCACGGAACAAAAGAACCACGGAACCACGGAACAAAAGAACCACGGAACCACGGAACAAAAGAACCACGGAACCACGGAACCACGGAACCACGGAACCACGGAACAACGGAACCACGGAACAAAAAAACCACGGAACCACGGAACCACGGAACAAAAGAACCACGGAACCACGGAACCAGGGAACAAAAGAACCACGGAACCACGGAACAAAAGAACCACGGAACCACGGAACCACGGAACAAAAGAACCACGGAACCACGGAACAAAAGAACCACGGAACCACGGAACAAAAGAACCACGGAACCACGGAACAAAAGAACCACGGAACCACGGAACCACAGAACCACAGAACCACAGAACCACGGAACAAAAGAACCACGGAACCACGGAACAAAAGAACCACGGAACCACGGAACAAAAGAACCACGGAACCACGGAACAAAAGAACCACGGAACCACGGAACAAAAGAACCACGGAACCACGGAACAAAAGAACCACGGAACCACGGAACAAAAGAACCACGGAACCACGGAACAAAAGAACCACGGAACCACGGAACCACGGAACCACGGAACCACGGAACAACGGAACCACGGAACAAAAGAACCACGGAACCACGGAACCACGGAACAAAAGAACCACGGAACCACGGAACCAGGGAACAAAAGAACCACGGAACCACGGAACAAAAGAACCACGGAACCACGGAACCACGGAACAAAAGAACCACGGAACCACGGAACAAAAGAACCACGGAACCACGGAACAAAAGAACCACGGAACCACGGAACAAAAGAACCACGGAACCACGGAACCACAGAACCACAGAACCACAGAACCACAGAACCACAGAACCACGGAACAAAAGAACCACGGAACCACGGAACAAAAGAACCACGGAACCACGGAACAAAAGAACCACGGAACCACGGAACAAAAGAACCACGGAACCACGGAACAAAAGAACCACGGAACCACGGAACAAAAGAACCACGGAACCACGGAACCACGGAACCACGGAACCACGGAACAAAAGAACCACGGAACCACGGAACCACGGAACAAAAGAACCACGGAAACACGGAACAAAAGAACCACGGAACCACGGAACCACGGAACAAAAGAACCACGGAACCAGGGAACAAAAGAACCACGGAACCACGGAACCACGGAACCACGGAACCACGGAACAACGGAACCACGGAACAAAAGAACCACGGAACCACGGAACCACGGAACCACGGAACAACGGAACCACGGAACAAAAGAACCACGGAACCACGGAACCACGGAACAAAAGAACCACGGAACCACGGAACCAGGGAACAAAAGAACCACGGAACCACGGAACAAAAGAACCACGGAACCACGGAACCACGGAACAAAAGAACCACGGAACCAGGGAACAAAAGAACCACGGAACCACAGAACCACGGAACCACCGAACCAGGGAACAAAAGAACCACGGAAACACGGAACAAAAGAACCACGGAACCACGGAACCACGGAACCACGGAACAAAAGAACCACGGAACCAGGGAACAAAAGAACCACGGAACCACGGAACCACGGAACCACGGAACAACGGAACCACGGAACAAAAGAACCACGGAACCACGGAACCACGGAACAAAAGAACCACGGAACCACGGAACCAGGGAACAAAAGAACCACGGAACCACGGAACAAAAGAACCACGGAACCACGGAACCACGGAACAAAAGAACCACGGAACCAGGGAACAAAAGAACCACGGAACCACAGAACCACGGAACCACCGAACCAGGGAACAAAAGAACCACGGAACCAGGGAACAAAAGAACCACGGAACCACGGAACCACAAAACCACAGAACCACAGAACCACGGAACCACGGAACCACGGAACCACGGAACAAAAGAACCACGGAACCACAGAACCACGGAACCACGGAACCACAGAACCACAGAACCACAGAACCACAGAACCACGGAACAAAAGAACCACAGAACCACAGAACCACGGAACAAAAGAACCACGGAACAAAAGAACCACAGAACCACGGAACAAAAGAACCACAGAACCACGGAACAAAAGAACCACAGAACCACGGAACAAAAGAACCACAGAACCACGGAACAAAAGAACCACAGAACCACGGAACAAAAGAAGATGAGAAACAGACAGAACTGTTGGATTCTCTTTTGTCTGACATAAACTGATCAAATGCGTTTCAGTCGTTTGTGGCTGTTAGCTTTAGCTTTAGCTTTAGCTTTAGCTTTAGCTTTAGCTTTAGCTTCAGCTTCAGCTTCAGCTTCAGCTTTAGCTTTAGCTTTAGCTTTAGCTTTAGCTTTAGCTTTAGCTTTAGCTTCAGCTTCAGCTTCAGCTTTAGCTTTAGCTTTAGCTTTAGCTTTAGCTTTAGCTTTAGCTTCAGCTTCAGCTTCAGCTTCAGCTTCAGCTTCAGCTTCAGCTTTAGCTTGTTTGCTAACGACAGGGGGAGATAAAGGACACTTCCACACACTCAAAATGCTCTTTAAGGAGAGAAAGTGTGATCAGAGAAAATGTCACGTTTCTACAGCACGTTCAGCCACCTCTGTGGTCAGGACCTCTGTGGTCAGGACCTCTGTGGTCAGGACCTCTGTGGTCAGGACCTCTGTGGTCAGGACCGCTGTGGTCAGGACCGCTGTGGTCAGGCTCTGTGGTCAGGACCTCTGTGGTCAGGACCGCTGTGGTCAGGACCGCTGTGGTCAGGCTCTGTGGTCAGGACCTCTGTGGTCAGGACCTCTGTGGTCAGGACCGCTGTGGTCAGGACCGCTGTGGTCAGGACCGCTGTGGTCAGGCTCTGTGGTCAGGACCTCTGTGGTCAGGACCTCTGTGGTCAGGCTCTGTGGTCAGGACCTCTGTGGTCAGGACCTCTGTGGTCAGGCTCTGTGGTCAGGCTCTGTGGTCAGGACATGTGTTTCTGACCTGGCTCCACGTCCAGCGAGCGCCGGTCGATGTGGATGCTCCGCCTCTTCGCCGCCGTCACACAGAACTGGTCCAGAACCTTCTGCACCGCCTCCGTCACGTTGTACGGAACCCAACGGGTGAAACGCATCTTACTGTTGACCACCACACTGCCCCGCCGGAACGACAGGACCTCCAGAGCACGGAACCCCGACAGGTTCGCCTGCAGGTACGGCAGGAGCTGTCAAGGGCAGAAAGAGAGTTAGGCAGGAGCTGACAGGGACAGAGAGAGAGTCAGGCAGGATCTGACAGGGACAGAGAGAGAGTCAGGCAGGATCTGACAGGGACAGAGAGAGAGTCAGGCAGGATCTCTGCCTCTAAGGCCCCAAAGAACCAGAGGACATAAAGTTGATTTGAGATGGTCTAAATCTGTCAGCACTTTTCCTTACACTCACCGGACACTTCGTTAAGTAATGGACACTTCGTTAAGTACCGGACACTTCGTTAAGTACCGGACACTTCGTTAAGTTCTCGTGCTAGAACCGGGTTTGACCTTTAACCTTCAGAACTTTAACCCCTCAAAGGCCCTGGAAACATTCCTCAGTTTGGTTCATCTTGACCTGAAGCATCAGCAGCTGCTGCACATTTATGAAGCCAAACTCCATCCACCACATCCCATAGGTCATGTGGAGGTCATGTGGAGGTCATGTGGAGGTCATGTGGAGGTCATGTGGAGGTCATGTGGAGGTCATGTGAGTGTGGAGGTCATGTGACTGTGGAGGTCATGTGGAGGTCATGTGGAGGTCATGTGGAGGTCATGTGAGTGTGGAGGTCATGTGACTGTGGAGGTCATGTGAGTGTGGAGGTCATGTGACTGTGGAGGTCATGTGAGTGTGGAGGTCATGTGACTGTGGAGGTCATGTGAGTGTGGAGGTCATGTGACTGTGGAGGTCATGTGACTGTGGAGGTCATGTGACTGTGGAGGTCATGTGAGTGTGGAGGTCATGTGACTGTGGAGGTCATGTGAGTGTGGAGGTCATGTGACTGTGGAGGTCATGTGAGTGTGGAGGTCATGTGACTGTGGAGGTCATGTGAGTGTGGAGGTCATGTGACTGTGGAGGTCATGTGAGTGTGGAGGTCATGTGACTGTGGAGGTCATGTGAGTGTGGAGGTCATGTGACTGTGGAGTGACCAGTGTGAGATGATTCACACTTTATGACATGTGTTATCCAGCCGGAAGTGTCCATCAGAAGATGGGTCACTGTGGTCGCTGTGGTCACTGTGGTCGCTGTGGTCGCTGTGGTCGCTGTGGTCGCTGTGGTCGCTGTGGTCGCTGTGGTCGCTGTGGTCCTACAGGATGGACATGGTCAGCTACAATGCTCAGGCTGTGGCGTTGACACGATGCACAATTGGTACTAAGGGGCCCAAAGTGTGCCAAGAAAATATCACCACCACCAGCACCACCACCAGCACCACCACCAGCACCACCACCAGCACCACCACCAGCACCACCACCACCACAACCACCACCACCAGCACCACCACCTTTTTCACTCTAAAGTACATATGAAATGGATTCTTCGACTTTTTCTTCCAGACTTTGCTGAGGCAGGATTTGAACCGGCGACCTTCTGGTTCGTTTGTCCAGTGTCAGTGAATCATTGGACTTTGAGCTCGTCTTTGATACTCCTACATTACTCCTGCATTACTCCTACATTACTCTTACATTACTCCTACATTACTCCTGCATTACTCCTACATTACTCCTGCATTACTCCTGCATTACTCCTGCATTACTCCTGCATTACTCCTGCATTACTCCTGCATTACTCTTACATTACTCCTACATTACTCCTGCATTACTCCTGCATTACTCCTGCATTACTCCTGCATTACTCCTGCATTACTCCTGCATTACTCCTGCATTACTCCTGCATTACTCCTACATTACTCCTACATTACTCCTGCATTACTCCTGCATTACTCCTGCATTACTCCTACATTACTCCTACATTACTCCTGCATTACTCCTACATTACTCTTACATTACTCCTACATTACTCCTGCATTACTCCTGCATTACCCCTGCATTACTCCTACATTACTCCTGCATTACTCCTACATTACTCTTACATTACTCCTACATTACTCCTGCATTACTCCTGCATTACTCCTGCATTACTCCTGCATTACTCCTACATTACTCTTACATTACTCCTACATTACTCCTGCATTACTCCTACATTACTCCTACATTACTCTTACATTACTCCTGCATTACTCCTGCATTACTCCTGCATTACTCCTGCATTACTCTTACATTACTCCTGCATTACTCCTGCATTACTCCTACATTACTCTTACATTACTCCTACATTACTCCTGCATTACTCCTACATTACTCCTACATTACTCTTACATTACTCCTGCATTACTCCTGCATTACTCCTACATTACTCTTACATTACTCCTACATTACTCCTGCATTACTCCTACATTACTCTTACATTACTCCTACATTACTCCTGCATTACTCCTGCATTACTCCTACATTACTCCTACATTACTCCTGCATTACTCCTGCATTACTCCTGCATTACTCCTGCATTACTCCTATATTACTCTTACATTACTCCTACATTACTCCTGCATTACTCCTACATTACTCTTACATTACTCCTACATTACTCCTGCATTACTCCTGCATTACTCTTACATTACTCCTACATTACTCCTGCATTACTCCTGCATTACTCCTGCATTACTCCTACATTACTCTTACATTACTCCTACATTACTCCTGCATTACTCCTACATTACTCCTACATTACTCCTGCATTACTCCTGCATTACTCCTGCATTACTCCTACATTACTCCTGCATTACTCCTGCATTACTCCTGCATTACTCCTGCATTACTCCTGCATTACTCTTACATTACTCCTACATTACTCCTGCATTACTCCTACATTACTCCTACATTACTCCTGCATTACTCCTACATTACTCTTACATTACTCCTACATTACTCCTGCATTACTCCTGCATTACTCCTGCATTACTCCTGCATTACTCTTACATTACTCCTACATTACTCCTGCATTACTCCTACATTACTCCTACATTACTCCTACATTACTCCTGCATTACTCCTGCATTACTCCTGCATTACTCCTGCATTACTCTTACATTACTCCTACATTACTCCTGCATTACTCCTGCATTACTCCTACATTACTCCTGCATTACTCCTACATTACTCCTGCATTACTCCTGCATTACTCCTGCATTACTCCTACATTACTCCTGCATTACTCCTACATTACTCCTACATTACTCCTGCATTACTCCTGCATTACTCCTGCATTACTCCTGCATTACTCCTGCATTACTCCTGCATTACTCTTACATTACTCCTACATTACTCCTGCATTACTCCTGCATTACTCCTGCATTACTCCTGCATTACTCCTACATTACTCCTGCATTACTCCTGCATTACTCCTGCATTACTCCTACATTACTCCTACATTACTCCTGCATTACTCCTGCATTACTCCTGCATTACTCCTGCATTACTCCTACATTACTCTTACATTACTCTTACATTACTCCTACATTACTCCTACATTACTCCTGCATTACTCCTGCATTACTCTTACATTACTCCTACATTACTCCTGCATTACTCCTACATTACTCCTGCATTACTCCTACATTACTCTTACATTACTCCTACATTACTCCTGCATTACTCCTACATTACTCTTACATTACTCCTGCATTACTCCTGCATTACTCCTACATTACTCCTACATTACTCCTGCATTACTCCTACATTACTCTTACATTACTCCTGCATTACTCCTGCATTACTCCTACATTACTCCTACATTACTCCTGCATTACTCCTACATTACTCTTACATTACTCCTACATTACTCCTGCATTACTCCTGCATTACTCCTGCATTACTCCTGCATTACTCCTGCATTACTCCTGCATTACTCCTGCATTACTCCTGCATTACTCCTACATTACTCCTGCATTACTCCTACATTACTCTTACATTACTCCTACATTACTCCTGCATTACTCCTACATTACTCTTACATTACTCCTGCATTACTCCTGCATTACTCCTACATTACTCTTACATTACTCCTACATTACTCCTGCATTACTCCTGCATTACTCCTGCATTACTCTTACATTACTCCTACATTACTCCTGCATTACTCCTGCATTACTCCTGCATTACTCTTACATTACTCCTACATTACTCCTGCATTACTCCTACATTACTCCTGCATTACTCCTACATTACTCTTACATTACTCCTACATTACTCCTGCATTACTTCTACATTACTCTTACATTACTCCTGCATTACTCCTGCATTACTCCTGCATTACTCCTACATTACTCCTGCATTACTCCTACATTACTCTTACATTACTCCTGCATTACTCCTGCATTACTCCTACATTACTCTTACATTACTCCTACATTACTCCTGCATTACTCCTGCATTACTCCTGCATTACTCCTGCATTACTCCTGCATTACTCCTGCATTACTCCTACATTACTCCTGCATTACTCCTACATTACTCTTACATTACTCCTACATTACTCCTGCATTACTCCTACATTACTCCTACATTACTCTTACATTACTCCTGCATTACTCCTGCATTACTCCTACATTACTCTTACATTACTCCTACATTACTCCTGCATTACTCCTACATTACTCTTACATTACTCCTACATTACTCCTGCATTACTCCTGCATTACTCCTGCATTACTCTTACATTACTCCTACATTACTCCTGCATTACTCCTGCATTACTCCTGCATTACTCCTGTATTACTCCTGCATTACTCCTGCATTACTCCTGCATTACTCCTACATTACTCTTACATTACTCCTACATTACTCCTGCATTACTCCTGCATTACTCTTACATTACTCCTACATTACTCCTGCATTACTCCTACATTACTCTTACATTACTCCTACATTACTCCTGCATTACTCCTACATTACTCCTACATTACTCCTGCATTACTCCTACATTACTCCTGCATTACTCCTACATTACTCCTGCATTACTCCTGCATTACTCCTGCATTACTCCTGCATTACTCTTACATTACTCCTACATTACTCCTGCATTACTCCTGCATTACTCCTACATTACTCCTGCATTACTCCTGCATTACTCCTGCATTACTCCTGCATTACTCTTACATTACTCCTACATTACTCCTGCATTACTCCTGCATTACTCCTGCATTACTCCTGCATTACTCCTGCATTACTCCTGCATTACTCCTGCATTACTCCTGCATTACTCTTACATTACTCCTGCATTACTCCTGCATTACTCTTACATTACTCCTGCATTACTCCTGCATTACTCCTACATTACTCCTGCATTACTCCTACATTACTCCTACATTACTCCTGCATTACTCCTGCATTACTCCTGCATTACTCCTGCATTACTCTTACATTACTCTTACATTACTCCTACATTACTCCTACATTACTCCTGCATTACTCCTGCATTACTCTTACATTACTCCTACATTACTCCTGCATTACTCCTACATTACTCCTGCATTACTCCTACATTACTCTTACATTACTCCTACATTACTCCTGCATTACTCCTGCATTACTCCTGCATTACTCCTGCATTACTCCTGCATTACTCCTGCATTACTCCTGCATTACTCCTGCATTACTCCTACATTACTCCTGCATTACTCCTACATTACTCTTACATTACTCCTACATTACTCCTGCATTACTCCTACATTACTCTTACATTACTCCTACATTACTCCTGCATTACTCCTACATTACTCCTACATTACTCCTACATTACTCCTGCATTACTCCTGCATTACTCCTGCATTACTCCTGCATTACTCCTGCATTACTCCTGCATTACTCCTGCATTACTCCTACATTACTCCTGCATTACTCCTGCATTACTCTTACATTACTCCTACATTACTCCTGCATTACTCCTACATTACTCCTACATTACTCTTACATTACTCCTACATTACTCCTGCATTACTCCTGCATTACTCCTGCATTACTCCTGCATTACTCCTACATTACTCTTACATTACTCCTACATTACTCCTGCATTACTCCTACATTACTCTTACATTACTCCTACATTACTCCTGCATTACTCCTACATTACTCTTACATTACTCCTACATTACTCCTGTATTACTCCTACATTACTCCTGCATTACTCCTGCATAACTCCTGCATTACTCCTACATTACTCTTACATTACTCCTACATTACTCCTGCATTACTCCTACATTACTCCTACATTACTCCTGCATTACTCCTGCATTACTCCTACATTACTCCTACATTACTCCTGCATTACTCCTGCATTACTCCTGCATTACTCTTACATTACTCCTGCATTACTCCTGCATTACTCCTGCATTACTCCTGCATTACTCCTGCATTACTCCTACATTACTCCTGCATTACTCCTACATTACTCCTGCATTACTCCTGCATTACTCCTGCATTACTCCTGCATTACTCCTACATTACTCCTACATTACTCCTGCATTACTCCTGCATTACTCCTACATTACTCCTGCATTACTCCTGCATTACTCCTGCATTACTCCTGCATTACTCCTGCATTACTCCTGCATTACTCCTACATTACTCCTGCATTACTCCTACATTACTCCTACATTACTCCTGCATTACTCCTGCATTACTCCTGCATTACTCCTGCATTACTCTTACATTACTCCTACATTACTCCTGCATTACTCCTACATTACTCCTGCATTACTCCTGCATTACTCTTACATTACTCCTACATTACTCCTGCATTACTCCTGCATTACTCTTACATTACTCCTACATTACTCCTGCATTACTCCTGCATTACTCCTGCATTACTCCTACATTACTCTTACATTACTCCTACATTACTCCTGCATTACTCCTGCATTACTCCTGCATTACTCCTGCATTACTCCTACATTACTCCTGCATTACTCCTACATTACTCTTACATTACTCCTACATTACTCCTGGAGGAGACCAGTCCTTTGCAAACCACAACTGTATCATGAGTTTTGTCATGACCTTTATCATGACCTTTGTCATGACCTTTGTCATGACCTTTGTCATGACCTTTATCATGACCTTTGTCTTGACCTTTGTCATGACCTTTGTCATGACCTTTGTCATGACCTTTATCATGACCTTTGTAATGACCTTTATCATGACCTTTGTCATGACCTTTGTCATGACCTTTATCATGACCTTTATCATGACCTTTGTCATGACCTTTATCGTGACCTTTATCATGACCTTTATCATGACCTTTGTCATGACCTTTATCATGAGTTTTATCATGACCTTTATCATGACCTTTGTCATGACCTTTGTCATGACCTTTATCATGACCTCTCTGTCCTCATCCGTTACAAACCTCGGTGTCTCACTTTGGACTCCCATATCCGTCACCTCTGCGAGGTCTCTTTCCCCACAGACCCTGAGGGCCCCATAGACCCTGAGGGCCCCACAGACTGAGGGCCCCACAGACCCTGAGGGCCTCACAGACCCTGAGGGACCCAAAGGCCCTGAGGGCCCCACAGACTGAGGGCCCCACAGACCCTGAGGGCCCCACGGACTGAGGGCCCCACAGACCCTGAGGGACCCACAGACTGAGGGCCCCACAGACCCTGAGGGCCCCACAGACTGAGGGCCTCACAGACCCTGAGGGCCCCACAGGCCCTGAGGGCCCCACAGAGTGAAGGCCCCACAGACTAAGGGCCCCACAGAGTGAGGGCCCCACAGACTGAAATTACCCCCGCTATTAGCCCTGAACTAGCCCAAGCTGTAAATCTAACGTCCCATATAAATCCACCTGTAAACTTAGAAAGGTTCACAGCTGTTGATCAAGAGAGAGAACTTCAGCCCTTATGTCCTCTAAAAGCTCCACTTGTGTCCTAGACCCCATTCCAAGCTCCTCAAAGACATTCTCCCCCTAATTATAGACCCTATTCTTAATATAATAAATACTTCAGTAGAAAGTGTTTATGTTCCACGTCCTTCAAACATGACGTCATTAAACCTCTTCTGAAAAAGACTCATCTAGATCCCGACCTATTGGTAAACTACAGACCTATTTATAATCTGCCCTTCGTCTCTAAAATCCTTGAAAAAGTTGTAGTAAAACAGCTTTGTCGCCACCTGCAGGACAATAACTTATTTGAAGTTTTCCAGTCAGGGTTCAGAGCCCACCACAGCAGGGTTCAGAGCCCACCACAGCAGGGTTCAGAGCCCACCACAGCAGGGTCCAGAGCCCACCACAGCAGGGTCCAGAGCCCACCACAGCAGGGTTCAGAGCCCACCACAGCAGGGTCCAGAGCCCACCACAGCAGGGTTCAGAGCCCACCACAGCAGGGTCCAGAGCCCACCACAGCAGGGTTCAGAGCCCACCACAGCACTGAAACTGCACTAGTTAAAGTCACAAATGATTTGTCATTAGCCGCTGATGATGGACTGGTCTCAGTCCTGGTTCTGACCTCAGCGTTTGACCATCGACCACAACATTCTACTGCAGAGGTTAGAATGTGATGTAGGTGTTGGAGGAACAGCCCTCAGCTGGTTTAAATCCTATCTATCTGATAGGTTCCAATTTGTTCATGTAAACCAGAGCTCCTCACCAAGCTCTAAAGTAATTTACGGTGTGCCACAGGGTTCGGTACTCGGTCCAATTCTGTTTACTCTTTATATGCTGCCATTAGGCAACATTATCAGAAAGCATGACATTAACTTCCACTGCTCTGCAGACGACACTCAGCTGTATTTATCAATGAAACCTGATCAGAGCGATCAAGGAGACAGACTTAGTACTTGTGTGAAGGAGATAAAAACCTGGAGGACACTAAACTACCTGCTTCTTAACCCTGAACAAACCGAGGTCATTGTGCTGGTCCTAAGCATCTACGAGACGCTCTATCTGAGCAGATAGTCACACTGGACAATGTCAGTGTAGCCTCCAGTTCTACTGTAAGAAACCTTGGAGTCTTATTTGACCAGGAGCTCTCATTTAAAGCTCATATAAATCAAGCTTGTAAAACAGCCTATTTCCATTTGCGCAACAAGAGCCAAAATCAGAAGAATCCTGCCTAAAAGTGACTTATCCATGCATTTGTAACGACTAGATTAGACTACTGTAACTCCTGCTTGCAGCGTGTCCTAAAAGCTCCATAAAAAGCTTTCAACTGGTTCAAAATGCAGCAGCAAGATTACTAACAGGAACTAAAAGAAGAGAGCACATTACGCCGGTGCTGAAGTCTCTTCACTGGCTCCCCGTCGAGTCTAGAATCAAATTCAAAATTCTACTCTTGACCTACAAAGCCATAAATGACATGGCCCCATCCTACCTCAAAGATGCTATAGAACCATATCATCCAAACAGAGCTCTTCGCTCTCAGAATGCCGGCCTTCTGGTGGTGCCAAGAGTCTCTAAAAGTACTGTAGGAGGTAGAGCCTTCTGGTGGTGCCAAGAGTCTCTAAAAGTACTGTAGGAGGTAGAGCGTTTAGCTACCAAGCTCCTGTGTTATGGAATCAGCTCCCGACCCATGTTAAATATGCTGACACAGTCTCTTCATTTAAGTCCAGGCTTAAAACGTTCCTCTTCGAAATCTCTTATGGTCAGAGTAGTTAGGAACAGAAATATAAACCCACAGCTTTAGCTCCGCTGCCCTAGGAGTAACTGTGCTGGGGGAAGTATGACAGCTTGAGCACTATCCTCTTCTTCTTCTGACTACTTATGCTATCAAACAATATTTATTTTTTGATTCCACTTGCAAACTGTTCACCGCCTTCTTTTTCTTTGTCTCACTCCTGAGGACCTGTGGACCCAGATGTCCCTCTCCTGGTGAAGTGTCCCTGCCCTGTGTGGACGGTCCCTCATCTGCCTGAGGAGTGGCTCCAGCTCCAGTCTCCCTCACGTCTGTGAGAGTGGGATCTCTCCTTCACTGGAACTCCTCCAGGTTTCTACGCTTTTTTCCCAAAGAGGTTTTTTTTGTAGTTTTTCCTGCAGAAGGAGAGTCTAAGGACAGAGGACCCTGGGACATCGTCCATCGCCACCACAGACATTGTTGATTCATTTCTCCCTGTGGCCCTCAGAGGAAACTGTTGTTGTGATTTTGGGCCTTACAAAAATAAATTGATTTGATTTGATTTGATTTGACTGACGGCCCCACAGACCCTGAGGGCCCCACTGACTGAGGGCCCCACAGACCCTGAGGGCCCCACAGACCCTGAGGGCCCCACAGACCCTGAGGGCCCCAGAGACCCTGAGGGTCCCACAGACCCTGAGGGCCTCACAGACCCTGATGGCCTCACAGACTCTGAGGGCCCCACAGACCCTGAGGGCCCCAGAGACCCTGAGGGCCTCACAGACCCTGAGGGCCCCACAGACCCTGAGGGCCCCACAGACCCTGAGGGCCCCACAGACTGAGGGCCCCACAGACCCTGAGGGCCCCACAAACCCTGAGGGCCCCACAGACTGAGGGCCCCACAGACCCTGAGGGCCCCACAGACTGAGGGCCCCACAGACCCTGAGGGCCCCACAGAATGAGGGCCCCAAAGACTGAGGGCCCCACAGACCCTGAGGGCCCCACAGACCCTGAGGAGGGCCCCACAGACTGAGGGCCCCACAGACCCTGAGGGCCCCACAGATCCTCAGGGCCTCACAGACTCTGAGGGCCCCACAGGCCCTGAGGGGCACAGACCCTGAGGGCCCCACAGACCCTGAGGGCCCCACAGGCTGAGGGCCCCACAGACTGAGGGCCCCACAGACTGAGGGCCCCACAGACCCTGAGGGCCCCACAGACCCTCAGGGCCTCACAGACGCTGAGGGCCCCACAGGCCCTGAGGGGCACAGGCCCTGAGGGCCCCACAGACCCTGAGGGCCCCAGAGGCCCTGAGGGCCCCACAGAGTGATGGCCCCACAGACCCTGAGGGCCCCACAGACCCTGAGGGCCCCACAGACCCTGAGGGCCCCACAGACTGAGGGCCCCACAGACCCTGAGGGCCTCACAGACTCGGAGGACCCCACAGACCCTGAGGGCCCCACAGACTGAGGGCCCCACAGACCCTGAGGGCCCCACAGACCCTGAGGGCCTCACAGACTCTGAGGACCCCACAGACCCTGAGGGCCCCAAAGACCCTGAGGGCCTCACAGACCCTGAGGGCCCCACAGACCCTGAGGGCCCCACAGACCCTGAGGGCCCCACAGACTGAGGGCCCCACACACACAGAAGAATATTCTTCTTCTTCTTCTTGGGACACGCCCCTCAGGACACGCCCCTCAGGACATTCCCCTCAGGACATTCCCCTCAGGACACGCCCCTCAGGACACGCCCCCTATTTTTCATCCAGTGACATTGAGGAAAAGTCACATAAATGTGACTCGTCTAAAAGTCGAGCCTCTGGATTTGATCTTTTCTTAAATGTCCCAAACTTACATCGAGTTATAGGAAATGACCCAAAAAAAATCTGATGGTAGAATCATGAAATTTGGCGCAGAGGTAGATGGTGACAAGAGAAGTAAAAAATATTATTACGGCAACGCCGTCCGCCCAACCAAATGTCGGCCATATTGCTTCAAAAATGGCTAAACAGGACTTTGGAGTTTTTCCAAACGTCGTACTTTTACGAACTCCTCCCAGGGCGTTGGGCCTAAAAAGCTGAAATTTGGTGAAAATGCTACTGAGGAGTGGGACATCAAAAGTTATTCAAATTACATTGATACCTCTCACGGTCTCTGTGCGGCGAAGCCGCAAACTGTAGCTAGAATTTCAGAAATCTCCCAAATTTAACATTTCTGCCGTTTGCGCAGATAAAGTCCGAATTGCGTCAAATTAGAATCAGTTGTTAAACTCTTTGCCCTAAACCTACTTGAAGTGAAATAAATTAATTTGGAGCCACAGCGCCCCCTACAGATTTTATATGGAGGTTAAATGTTTAGTTTTGCGAAATTATTTGAAATTTGACACAAAACTCAATTTTGGCCCCATCAAAAAAGTCAATGAGACCCATGTCATAATTGTTATGGCGTTGCCGTAACGATGAGCGAAACCTTCCATGTTATTCCAATGGGGAAATCGCTTTAGACTTTCACAAACTCCTCCCCCTCAGGGCGTTAGACATATTAACCTGAAATTTGGTGAGACTCATCTTTAGGACCATCAAAAGTGATCCACATTTTTATTCAAAGAGTCACGGTGTCTGTGCGGCAGAGCCGCACATTTTGCCAAGAATTCAAAATAAATGTCTTTTTGATGTAAAACAAAGTGAGAAGATGTGACAGCGTCACAGATTCAGCAGTAGATGTAATAAAAGGACAATTGGGGCGCGTTAGCGCCCCCTCCTCTTGCGGCGTGGCGGCGGCGTGGCGAGGGCCGATCATTGCCGCTTGCGGCTATATTTTATTATTATTATTGTTAATCGCTCGTTAAAGACTCCATCATCTGAAGCTCCAGATTCTGTCAAGACCCAAATGTCGTTCGTCTGAAAGACTCAAAAGAACTTAATCATCTTTAAAAACACCTTTTAGTTGTGTTTAGTTTAATATTTGTGACTTTGAGTTTAGATGAAAAGCTGTCAATCATCCATCTTCATTAACATGAAGTCAATTAAAGCTTTGAAACTCGTTAAATATTTAAATGAGTTTAAGCTCTCCATCTGCTGCAGCCGGCCATCGCTTAGCAACGGATAAAGGACAATGTGACTCTGAAACCAGGACTAAACCAGGTCTAAACCAGGTCTAAACCAGGTCTAAACCAGGACTAAACCAGGTCTAAACCAGGTCTAAACCAGGTCTAAACCAGGTCTAAACCAGGACTAAACCAGGTCTAAACCAGGACTAAACCAGTTCTAAACCAGGACTAAACCAGGACTAAACCAGGTCTAAACCAGGACTAAACCAGGTCTAAACCAGGTCTAAACCAGGTCTAAACCAGGACTAAACCAGGTCTAAACCAGGTCTAAACCAGGTCTAAACCAGGACTAAACCAGGTCTAAACCAGGTCTAAACCAGGTCTAAACCAGGACTAAACCAGGTCTAAACCAGGACTAAACCAGGTCTAAACCAGGTCTAAACCAGGACTAAACCAGGTCTAAACCAGGTCTAAACCAGGACTAAACCAGGTCTAAACCAGGTCTAAACCAGGACTAAACCAGGTCTAAACCAGGTCTAAACCAGGACTAAACCAGGTCTAAACCAGGACTAAACCAGGACTAAACCAGGTCTAAACCAGGTCTAAACCAGGACTAAACCAGGTCTAAACCAGGACTAAACCAGGTCTAAACCAGGTCTAAACCAGGACTAAACCAGGTCTAAACCAGGACTAAACCAGGACTAAACCAGGTCTAAACCAGGACTAAACCAGGACTAAACTAGGTCTAAACCAGGACTAAACCAGGACTAAACCAGGACTAAACCAGGACTAAACCAGGTCTAAACTAGGTCTAAACCAGGTCTAAACCAGGACTAAACCAGGACTAAACTAGGTCTAAACCAGGTCTAAACCAGGTCTAAACCAGGTCTAAACCAGGACTAAACCAGGACTAAACCAGGTCTAAACCAGGTCTAAACCAGGACTAAACCAGGTCTAAACCAGGACTAAACCAGGTCTAAACCAGGACTAAACCAGGACTAAACCAGGTCTAAACCAGGACTAAACCAGGACTAAACCAGGACTAAACCAGGACTAAACCAGGACTAAACTAGGTCTAAACCAGGACTAAACCAGGACTAAACCAGGACTAAACTAGGTCTAAACCAGGTCTAAACCAGGTCTAAACCAGGTCTAAACCAGGACTAAACCAGGACTAAACCAGGACTAAACCAGGACTAAACCAGGTCTAAACCAGGTCTAAACTAGGTCTAAACCAGGTCTAAACCAGGACTAAACCAGGACTAAACTAGGTCTAAACCAGGTCTAAACCAGGTCTAAACCAGGACTAAACCAGGACTAAACCAGGTCTAAACCAGGACTAAACCAGGTCTAAACCAGGTCTAAACCAGGACTAAACCAGGACTAAACCAGGTCTAAACCAGGACTAAACCAGGACTAAACCAGGTCTAAACCAGGTCTAAACCAGGACTAAACCAGGACTAAACCAGGTCTAAACCAGGTCTAAACCAGGTCTAAACCAGGACTAAACCAGGACTAAACCAGGACTAAACTAGGTCTAAACCAGGACTAAACCAGGTCTAAACCAGGTCTAAACCAGGTCTAAACCAGGACTAAACCAGGTCTAAACCAGGACTAAACTAGGTCTAAACCAGGTCTAAACCAGGTCTAAACCAGGTCTAAACCAGGACTAAACCAGGACTAAACTAGGTCTAAACCAGGTCTAAACCAGGTCTAAACCAGGTCTAAACCAGGACTAAACCAGGACTAAACTAGGTCTAAACCAGGTCTAAACCAGGACTAAACCAGGACTAAACCAGGACTAAACTAGGTCTAAACCAGGACTAAACCAGGTCTAAACCAGGACTAAACCAGGTCTAAACCAGGACTAAACTAGGTCTAAACCAGTTCTAAACCAGGTCTAAACCAGGTCTAAACCAGGACTAAACCAGGACTAAACTAGGTCTAAACCAGGTCTAAACCAGGACTAAACCAGGACTAAACTAGGTCTAAACCAGGTCTAAACCAGGACTAAACCAGGACTAAACTAGGTCTAAACCAGGTCTAAACCAGGACTAAACCAGGACTAAACCAGGACTAAACCAGGACTAAACTAGGTCTAAACCAGGTCTAAAGCAGGACTAAACCAGGACTAAAGGGGCCTCACCATGTCCCTGAAGCTGCTCTCCAGAGCTCTGTACTCCTCAGACGTCTTGTTGAACAGGTCTTCGCTGAAGTGCAGGTTTGTGACCCTCAGACTGAAGAAAACCACAAGTTCTGGGGCGCTCTGTGATGACGTCATGGTGGGCGTGGTCAGGTAGGACAGAGGGGGTGGGGTTACACTGTCAGAGGGCGTGTCCGTCTCCATTGCACTGCCCTCAGTTTCCTCCTGCTTCGCTGTGGAACAAACAGTTGATGTCAATAATCATGGGACGATTTGATTGTTTCTTTTATTTCAGGCAAAATGTTGAGCGATGATGTGACCACGCCCCCCACCTGACCACGCCCCCACCTGACCACGCCCCCACCTGACCACGCCCCCGCCTGACCACGCCCCCCGCCTGACCACGCCCCCACCTGACCACGCCCCCACCTGACCACGCCCCCCCGCCTGACCACGCCCCCACCTGACCACGCCCCCACCTGACCACGCCCCTCACCGTGTGTCCCGTGTGCTTTAGTCACATGACTCACCTTTTGTCTTGGCTTTCTCCAGCTCCACAGCCAAATCCTGCACTTCCTCTTCTCCTGGCTCTTCTGGCTCTTCTGGCTCTCCTGGCTCTTCTGGCTCTTCTGGCTCTTCTGGCTCTCCTGGCTCTTCTCGCTCTCCTGGCTCTTCTGGCTCTTCTGGCTCTCCTGGCTCTCCTGGCTCTTCTGGCTCTTCTGGCTCTTCTGGCTCTCCTGGCTCTTCTGGCTCTCCTGGCTCTTCTGGCTCTTCTGGCTCTCCTGGCTCTCCTGGCTCTCCTGGCTCTCCTGGCTCTTCTGGCTCTCCTGGCTCTTCTCGCTCTCCTGGCTCTCCTGGCTCTCCTGGCTCTTCTGGCTCTTCTGGCTCTCCTGGCTCTCCTGGTTCTCCTGGCTCTCCTGGCTCTTCTGGCTCTTCTCGCTCTCCTGGTTCTCCTGGCTCTCCTGGCTCTCCTGGCTCTTCTGGCTCTTCTGGCTCTCCTGGCTCTTCTGGCTCTCCTGGCTCTCCTGGCTCTTCTCGCTCTCCTGGCTCTTCTGGCTCTCCTGGCTCTCCTGGCTCTCCTGGCTCTCCTGGCTCTTCTGGCTCTTCTTGCTCTTCTGGCTCTTCTGGCTCTCCTGGCTCTCCTGGCTCTTCTCGCTCTTCTGGCTCTTCTCGCTCTCCTGGCTCTCCTGGCTCTTCTGGCTCTCCTGGTTCTCCTGGCTCTCCTGGCTCTCCTGGCTCTTCTGGCTCTCCTGGCTCTTCTGGCTCTCCTGGCTCTCCTGGCTCTTCTCGCTCTTCTGGCTCTCCTGGCTCTCCTGGCTCTTCTCGCTCTTCTGGTTCTCCTGGCTCTCCTGGCTCTCCTGGCTCTTCTGGCTCTTCTGGCTCTCCTGGCTCTCCTGGCTCTCCTGGCTCTCCTGGCTCTTCTGGCTCTTCTTGCTCTTCTGGCTCTTCTGGCTCTTCTGGCTCTCCTGGCTCTTCTGGATCTCCTGGCTCTCCTGGCTCTCCTGGCTCTTCTCGCTCTTCTGGCTCTCCTGGCTCTTCTGGCTCTCCTGGCTCTCCTGGCTCTCCTGGTTCTCCTGGCTCTCCTGGTTCTCCTGGCTCTCCTGGCTCTCCTGGCTCTTCTGGCTCTTCTCGCTCCTCTGGCTCTCCTGGCTCTCCTGGCTCTCCTGGCTCTCCTGGTTCTCCTGGCTCTCCTGGCTCTCCTGGCTCTCCTGGTTCTCCTGGCTCTCCTGGCTCTCCTGGTTCTCCTGGCTCTCCTGGCTCTCCTGGTTCTCCTGGCTCTCCTGGCTCTCCTGGTTCTCCTGGTTCTCCTGGTTCTCCTGGCTCTCCTGGCTCTCCTGGTTCTCCTGGCTCTCCTGGCTCTCCTGGCTCTCCTGGCTCTCCTGGTTCTCCTGGCTCTCCTGGCTCTCCTGGTTCTCCTGGTTCTCCTGGTTCTCCTGGTTCTCCTGGCTCTCCTGGCTCTCCTGGTTCTCCTGGCTCTCCTGGCTCTCCTGGTTCTCCTGGTTCTCCTGGTTCTCCTGGCTCTCCTGGCTCTCCTGGTTCTCCTGGCTCTCCTGGCTCTCCTGGTTCTCCTGGCTCTCCTGGCTCTCCTGGCTCTCCTGGTTCTCCTGGCTCTCCTGGCTCTCCTGGCTCTTCTCGCTCTTCTGGCTCTCCTGGCTCTCCTGGCTCTCCTGGCTCTCCTGGCTCTTCTCGCTCTTCTGGCTCTCCTGGCTCTCCTGGCTCTCCTGGCTCTCCTGGCTCTCCTGGCTCTCCTGGTTCTCCTGGCTCTCCTGGCTCTCCTGGTTCTCCTGGCTCTCCTGGCTCTCCTGGCTCTTCTCGCTCTCCTGGCTCTCCTGGCTCTCCTGGCTCTTCTCGCTCTTCTGGCTCTCCTGGCTCTCCTGGCTCTTCGCCCAAGTTGCCCTCTTGTGGTGACGCCGCCAAAGTTTCTCCGATCACGTGTCGTTCTTCTGCTTCTGTCGCTGCTGAGGCCAAATCCTCGTCGATGACCTCCAGCACAGCGCCACCTGGAGGAGCAGAGGAGGAGGAGGAGGTGACAGAACGTTCCTCAAAGTCGAACAGCCCAAAGTCAATGGAGATTTTGAGCTCAAACTCCTCCTGAGGCAGATGCTCCTCCTCCTGAGGCAGATGCTCCTCCTCCTGAGGCAGATGCTCCTCCTCCTGAGGCAGATGCTCCTCCTCCTGAGGCAGATGCTCCTCCTCCTGAGGCAGATGCTCCTCCTGAGGCAGATGCTCCTCCTCCTGAGGCAGATGCTCCTCCTCCTGAGGCAGATGCTCCTCCTCCTGAGGCAGATGCTCCTCCTCCTGAGGCAGATGCTCCTCCTCCTGAGGCAGATGCTCTTCCTCCTGAGGCAGATGCTCCTCCTCCTGAGACAGATGCTCCTCCTCCTGAGGCAGATGTTCCTCCTCCTGAGGCAGATGCTCCTCCTCCTGAGGCAGATGCTCCTCCTCCTGAGGCAGACGCTCCTCCTCCTGAGGCAGACGCTCCTCCTGAGGCCGCGGTGATGATGGACGCTCCTCCTCGGGTTCAGCAGACTCAGGTGCAGCTGCAGACGAGATGTTTTAGAGGTTTAGAGGAGACAACACTTTCATTTATTCAGTTTAGAAGAAGCAATAACATAAGCTCTGTTTTTATAACTGAGGATTATTCTGCTCTTTTCCCTCAGTTCATCCTCGCTCTGTCGTTCTTCCTGTGGACCTCAGGGAGAAGGTCTGGAGGGCACTTTAGGTTTGGGTTCCTCGTCCTCTGTTTCAGATCTCGTTTCTGTGGAACTTCTGCCATCGACACTTTGTACTGAAGCTCCTTGAAATCAACCAATCCCAGAGCAGATCATTGTCATGTGACTGTTTGACGCCCTAAAATCAACAAACGAAGAAATCATTACAATTTAAACATTTCTCACCTGTCGTCTCCATCTGGCTCTCAATTGGTCCTTCTGTCGGCGCCGCCTCCCGTTCTTCTTCTCTCTCTCGTTCTTCTTCTCTCTCTCGTTCTTCTCTCTCTCCTTCTTCTTCTCGCTCTCGTTCTTCTTTACTCGCTCGTTCTTCTCTCTCTCGTTCTTCTCTCTCTCCTTCTTCTTCTCGCTCTCCTTCCACAGATATGATCACCAGGTTCTTCTCTTCTTCTCCAGCTCTGAACTCGGACTCCTGCAGGACTTCCACACCTCCTCCTCTGAACACGTTTCCACCTCGTCCGTCCAAAGGTCTCAGGACTTTTATCGACTCGGACGGCGGCTCCATCCTCGATACCTCTTCTGCTACTTCCTGTTTGGCTCCAGCCACTTCCTCTCCAGGTCTTCCTCCTCCTTCTTCTTCCTTTGGTAGGACTGTGCTGACCTCCTGATCTACTTCCTCCTCAGGTTTCGGTTCATCTCCTTCTGGTGGTAAATGGACTACGATTGTGTCCTTTTCTTCTGGTTTCGTTTGAACTACAAAAATGTCCTCTTTTGGCTCTTGAACTACAGTTTCTTCTGTCTCAGCTTGAACTACAACTCCCTCCTCTGGTTCTTGAACTACAACTAGGTCTTCCTCATATTTAGGCTCCTCCTCCTCCGGCGGTAAAAGAAACACAGTCTCTTTTTCCTCTTGTTTCGTTTGGACTACGATCTCAGGCGCTGGAGGAACTACAAACATGTCCTCTGGTGCTTGAACAACAGTTTCTACATCCTCCTCTGCAAACGGTAAAAGTACTACTTCTTCTGTGGTTTTTGGCACTACAGCGCCCCCTCCTGGTTTTGGAAGAACTACGACCTCGTCTTCCACTGCTTCGCTAACATCTCCATCGTGTTCTGGCTCCAAAGCTTCTGTTTGGATCACATCTCGTCCTGATGTCGGCGAAACTGCAAACATGTCGCTGGCCGTGGTTTCAGAAACATCTTTTACCTTTGGACTCTGGGTTTGGACTACAATGTCTTCTTCTGGTGATCGAAGGACTATGTCCTCTGCTTCTGCTTCAGCTTCAGAAACCAACATTTCCTCTTCTATTCCTTGTTTTGTCTCTGAAACGCCATCCACTTCCTGTCTCGGTCGGACCACGGTTTCCACTTCTGCCGTTTGGACCACGACTTCCTGTTTAGTCTGTAAGACACCATCCACTTCCTGTCTTGGAGGGGTTTCAGCTATTTCCACTTCCCCCTTTGCTTCCTGTTCTGTCTCCTCGTCCTTTCCGTCAAAAATATCCGTCATTTTTTCAGTCGGTGTCAAAACGTCCTCTTTGAAGTTGATTTCTGGCAGTTCTTCTGAAACGTCTTCTCCAACTAAAACGTCTCTTTCTGTTTCTGTTTTTATCTCGGTTAAATCTTCAGTTTCTTCTGAAGTTTCAGGAGATGAGTCTGTTACTTTCACCACATCCTCATCAACACCGAGCAATTCTTCTTCTAAACGTTCAGATTCTGTCGCCGTTTCGACCTGAACTTCGTCTTCTTCGGTCAAATCCAGCACAACTTCAGTTTCCTCCAAAATGTCCTCAAATGCTGGTTTTGTTTCCTCTGATTTACTTGGATCAGAACCTTCCGCCTCGTGGTTCTCGACTGAAACAGCTCGTGTCGGCGGTTGTGCTGTGGTCTCTGAAAGTGTCGTCGTCTCAAACATCTCTTCTTCTGTCGTTTCCGAGCTTTGCGTTGGCTGATTGTCCCTCCAGGCTCCCGTCCTCGTGGCTCCCGTGCTCGTGGCTCCCGTGCTCGTGGCTCCCGTGCTCGTGGCTCCCGTGCTCGTGGCTCCCGTGCTCGTGGCTCCTGGCTCGGACGCGGCGGCGGCGGCGTCTAAAAGCGTGACCAGAGCGTTCTCTTTCTCCAGCGGCGTCAGAGGAACCGGGACTCTGGGCTCGTCTGGGTCCAGGTCTTCAGGAAGGAGCTCGAACTCGTTGTGGGAGTCGGGTTCACGAGGCTGAAGAGACACAAGGCAAATATGAGGATTAAAGAAGATTCACCTTTTGCTCAATGTGCTCTAAACTAAAGGGATGAAACTAGAGGAGCCTGTTCCTGTCTTTACCATCGAACATGGTCCAAAGCTGGCAAAGCACGTTAGCAACACAAAGCTAGCAAAGCACGTTAGCAACACAAAGCTAGCAAAGCACGTTAGCACTTTAGCCACGCCTCTCACACAAACTAGCTTTAGCCACGCCCCTCACACATGCTAGCTTTAGCCACGCCTCTCACACACGCTAGCTTTAGCCACGCCCCTCACACACACTAGCTTTAGCCACGCCCCTCACACACACTAGCTTTAGCCACGCCCCTCACACACACTAGCTTTAGCCACGCCCCTCACACACACTAGCTTTAGCCACGCCCCTCACACACACTCGCTTTAGCCACGCCCCTCACACACACTAGCTTTAGCCACGCCCCTCACACACACTAGCTTTAGCCACGCCCCTCACACACACTAGCTTTGGCCACGCCCCTCACACACACTAGCGTTAGCCACGCCCCTCACACACACTAGCGTTAGCCACGCCCCTCTAACACACTAGCTTTGGCCACGCCCCTCACACACACTAGCGTTAGCCACGCCCCTCTAACACACTAGCTTTGGCCACGCCCCTCACACACACTAGCGTTAGCCACGCCCCTCTAACACACTAGCTTTGGCCACGCCCCTCACACACACTAGCTTTAGCTACGCCCCTCACACACACTCGCTTTAGCCACGCCCCTCACACACACTAGCTTTAGCCACGCCCCTCACACACACTAGCTTTAGCCACGCCCCTCACACGCACTAGCTTTGGCCACGCCCCTCACACACACTAGCTTTAGCCACGCCCCTCACACGCACTAGCTTTGGCCACGCCCCTCACACACACTAGCTTTAGCCACGCCCCTCACACGCACTAGCTTTGGCCACGCCCCTCACACACACTAGCGTTAGCCACGCCCCTCTAACACACTAGCTTTGGCCACCTGGTTCAGAGCTGAGGAGACGGTCGAGACGGGCGTGGCTGAAAAGGAAAAACATGTCACTGTTACTGCTTTGAATTAAACTTAGAATGCATTTATGCTCCTCCCACAGACATGCTCCTCCCACAGAGACATGCTCCTCCCACAGGGACATGCTCCTCCCACAGAGACATGCTCCTCCCACAGAGACATGCTCCTCCCACAGAGACATGCTCCTCCCACAGAGACATGCTCCTCCCACAGACATGCTCCTCCCACAGAGACATGCTCCTCCCACAGAGACATGCTCCTCCCACAGAGACATGCTCCTCCCACAGACATGCTCCTCCCACAGAGACATGCTCCTCCCACAGACATGCTCCTCCCACAGAGACATGCTCCTCCCACAGAGACATGCTCCTCCCACAGACATGCTCCTCCCACAGACATGCTCCTCCCACAGAGACATGCTCCTCCCACAGAGACATGCTCCTCCCACAGACATGCTCCTCCCACAGAGACATGCTCCTCCCACAGAGACATGCTCCTCCCACAGGGACATGCTCCTCCCACAGAGACATGCTCCTCCCACAGAGACATGCTCCTCCCACAGAGACATGCTCCTCCCACAGACATGCTCCTCCCACAGAGACATGCTCCTCCCACAGAGACATGCTCCTCCCACAGACATGCTCCTCCCACAGAGACATGCTCCTCCCACAGAGACATGCTCCTCCCACAGAGACATGCTCCTCCCACAGACATGCTCCTCCCACAGAGACATGCTCCTCCCACAGAGACATGCTCCTCCCACAGACATGCTCCTCCCACAGACATGCTCCTCCCACAGACATGCTCCTCCCACAGAGACATGCTCCTCCCACAGAGACATGCTCCTCCCACAGACATGCTCCTCCCACAGAGACATGCTCCTCCCACAGAGACATGCTCCTCCCACAGGGACATGCTCCTCCCACAGAGACATGCTCCTACCACAGAGACATGCTCCTCCCACAGAGACATGCTCCTCCCACAGAGACATGCTCCTCCCACAGGGACATGCTCCTCCCACAGAGACATGCTCCTCCCACAGAGACATGCTCCTCCCACAGAGACATGCTCCTCCCAGGACACGTTGTTGAGGACACGTTGAGGACACTTTGAGGACACTTTGAGGACACTTTGAGGACACTTTGAGGACACTTTGAAGACACTTTGAGGTCTCACCTGCAGCGTCTGCCCAACAATAGCTCATTAATTCCATAAATCTTTCATTTAAATGAAAAACAGCTCCAGGTCGTAAACAAAGATCTGGATTATTCACAAACAAGAGAAATCCAATTTAGCCTTTAACCTGTTTTTACTTTCTTCACTGGACGAGTTTGTTTGACCTCGAAAAAGAGACTAAAGAGCCATAAAGAGCCACATAGTGGGACTAAAGAGCCACATGGTGAGACTAAAGAGCCACATAGTGAGACTAAAGAGCCACATAGTGAGACTAAAGAGCCACATAGTGAGACTAAAGAGAGCCACATAGTGAGACTAAAGAGAGCCACATAGTGAGACTAAAGAGCCACATAGTGAGACTAAAGAGCCACATAGTGAGACTAAAGAGAGCCACATAGTGAGACTAAAGAGCCACATAGTGAGACTAAAGAGCCACATAGTGAGACTAAAGAGCCACATAGTGAGACTAAAGAGCCACATAGTGGGACTAAAGAGCCACATAGTGAGACTAAAGAGCCACATAGTGAGACTAAAGAGCCACATAGTGAGACTAAAGAGAGCCACATAGTGAGACTAAAGAGCCACATAGTGAGACTAAAGAGAGCCACATAGTGGGACTAAAGAGAGCCACATAGTGAGACTAAAGAGCCACATAGTGAGACTAAAGAGAGCCACATAGTGAGACTAAAGAGCCACATAGTGAGACTAAAGAGCCACATAGTGAGACTAAAGAGCCACATAGTGAGACTAAAGAGAGCCACATAGTGAGACTAAAGAGCCACATAGTGAGACTAAAGAGCCACATAGTGAGACTAAAGAGCCACATAGTGAGACTAAAGAGCCACATAATGAGACTAAAGAGCCACATAGTGAGACTAAAGAGCCACATAGTGAGACTAAAGAGCCACATAGTGAGACTAAAGAGCCACATAGTGAGACTAAAGAGAGCCACATAGTGAGACTAAAGAGCCACATAGTGAGACTAAAGAGCCACATAGTGAGACTAAAGAGCCACATAGTGAGACTAAAGAGCCACATAGTGAGACTAAAGAGCCACATAGTGAGACTAAAGAGAGCCACATAGTGGGACTAAAGAGCCACATAGTGAGACTAAAGAGCCACATAGTGAGACAAAAGAGCCATAAAGAGCCACATAGTGGGACTAAAGAGCCACATAGTGAGACTAAAGAGCCACATAGTGAGACTAAAGAGCCATAAAGAGCCACATAGTGGGACTAAAGAGCCACATAGTGAGACTAAAGAGCCACATAGTGAGACTAAAGAGCCACATAGTGAGACTAAAGAGCCACATAGTGAGACTAAAGAGCCACATAGTGAGACTAAAGAGCCACTTAGTGAGACTAAAGAGCCACATAGTGAGACTAAAGAGAGCCACATAGTGAGACTAAAGAGCCATAAAGAGCCACATAGTGGGACTAAAGAGCCACATAGTGAGACTAAAGAGAGCCACATAGTGAGACTAAAGAGCCACTTAGTGAGACTAAAGAGCCACATAGTGAGACTGAAGAGAGCCACATAGTGAGACTAAAGAGCCATAAAGAGCCACATAGTGGGACTAAAGAGTCACATAGTGAGACTAAAGAGCCATAAAGAGCCACATAGTGGGACTAAAGAGCCACATAGTGAGACTAAAGAGCCATAAAGAGCCACATAGTGAGACTAAAGAGCCACATAGTGAGACTAAAGAGCCATAAAGAGCCACATAGTGGGACTAAAGAGCCACATAGTGAGACTAAAGAGCCACTTAGTGAGACTAAAGAGCCACATAGTGAGACTAAAGAGCCATAAAGAGCCACATAGTGGGACTAAAGAGCCACATAGTGAGACTAAAGAGCCACATAGTGAGAGTAGAGAGCCACATAGTGAGACTAAAGAGCCACTTAGTGAGACTAAAGAGCCACTTAGTGAGACTAAAGAGCCACATAGTGAGACAAAAGAGCCATAAAGAGCCACATAGTGGGACTAAAGAGCCACATAGTGAGACTAAAGAGAGCCACATAGTGAGACTAAAGAGCCACATAGTGAGACTAAAGAGCCATAAAGAGCCACATAGTGGGACTAAAGAGCCACATAGTGAGACTAAAGAGCCATAAAGAGCCACATAGTGGGACTAAAGAGCCACATAGTGAGACTAAAGAGAGCCACATAGTGAGACTAAAGAGCCACATAGTGAGACTAAAGAGCCATAAAGAGCCACATAGTGAGACTAAAGAGAGCCACATAGTGAGACTAAAGAGCCACTTAGTGAGACTAAAGAGCCACATAGTGAGACTAAAGAGAGCCACATAGTGAGACTAAAGAGCCACATAGTGAGACTAAAGAGCCACATAGTGAGACTAAAGAGCCACTTAGTGAGACTAAAGAGCCACATAGTGGGACTAAAGAGCCACATAGTGAGACTAAAGAGCCACATAGTGAGACTAAAGAGCCACATAGTGAGACTAAAGAGCCACTTAGTGAGACTAAAGAGCCACATAGTGAGACTAAAGAGAGCCACATAGTGAGACTAAAGAGCCACATAGTGAGACTAAAGAGCCACATAGTGAGACTAAAGAGCCACTTAGTGAGACTAAAGAGCCACATAGTGGGACTAAAGAGCCACATAGTGAGACTAAAGAGCCACATAGTGAGACTAAAGAGAGCCACATAGTGAGACTAAAGAGCCACATAGTGAGACTAAAGAGCCACATAGTGTGACTAAAGAGCCACTTAGTGAGACTAAAGAGCCACATAGTGAGACTAAAGAGCCACATAGTGAGTCTAAAGAGCCACATAGTGAGACTAAAGAGCCACATAGTGAGACTAAAGAGCCACTTAGTGAGACTAAAGAGCCACATAGTGAGACTAAAGAGCCACATAGTGAGACTAAAGAGCCACATAGTGAGACTAAAGAGCCACATAGTGGGACTAAAGAGCCACATAGTGAGACTAAAGAGAGCCACATAGTGAGACTAAAGAGCCACATAGTGAGACTAAAGAGAGCCACATAGTGGGACTAAACAGAGCCACATAGTGAGACTAAAGAGCCACATAGTGAGACTAAAGAGAGCCACATAGTGAGACTAAAGAGCCACATAGTGAGACTAAAGAGCCAAATAGTGAGACTAAAGAGAGCCACATAGTGAGACTAAAGAGCCACATAGTGAGACTAAAGAGCCACATAGTGAGACTAAAGAGCCACATAGTGAGACTAAAGAGCCACATAATGAGACTAAAGAGCCACATAGTGAGACTAAAGAGCCACATAGTGAGACTAAAGAGCCACATAGTGAGACTAAAGAGCCACATAGTGAGACAAAAGAGCCATAAAGAGCCACATAGTGGGACTAAAGAGCCACATAGTGAGACTAAAGAGCCACATAGTGAGACTAAAGAGCCATAAAGAGCCACATAGTGGGACTAAAGAGCCACATAGTGAGACTAAAGAGCCACATAGTGAGACTAAAGAGCCACATAGTGAGACTAAAGAGCCACTTAGTGAGACTAAAGAGTCACATAGTGAGACTAAAGAGAGCCACATAGTGAGACTAAAGAGCCATAAAGAGCCACATAGTGGGACTAAAGAGCCACATAGTGAGACTAAAGAGAGCCACATAGTGAGACTAAAGAGTCACATAGTGAGACTAAAGAGCCATAAAGAGCCACATAGTGGGACTAAAGAGCCACATAGTGAGACTAAAGAGCCATAAAGAGCCACATAGTGAGACTAAAGAGCCACATAGTGAGACTAAAGAGCCATAAAGAGCCACATAGTGGGACTAAAGAGCCACATAGTGAGACTAAAGAGCCACTTAGTGAGACTAAAGAGCCACATAGTGAGACTAAAGAGCCATAAAGAGCCACATAGTGGGACTAAAGAGCCACATAGTGAGACTAAAGAGCCACATAGTGAGAGTAGAGAGCCACATAGTGAGACTAAAGAGCCACTTAGTGAGACTAAAGAGCCACTTAGTGAGACTAAAGAGCCACATAGTGAGACAAAAGAGCCATAAAGAGCCACATAGTGGGACTAAAGAGCCACATAGTGAGACTAAAGAGAGCCACATAGTGAGACTAAAGAGCCACATAGTGAGACTAAAGAGCCATAAAGAGCCACATAGTGGGACTAAAGAGCCACATAGTGAGACTAAAGAGCCATAAAGAGCCACAAAGTGGGACTAAAGAGCCACATAGTGAGACTAAAGAGAGCCACATAGTGAGACTAAAGAGCCACATAGTGAGACTAAAGAGCCATAAAGAGCCACATAGTGAGACTAAAGAGAGCCACATAGTGAGACTAAAGAGCCACTTAGTGAGACTAAAGAGCCACATAGTGAGACTAAAGAGAGCCACATAGTGAGACTAAAGAGCCACATAGTGAGACTAAAGAGCCACATAGTGAGACTAAAGAGCCACATAGTGAGACTAAAGAGCCACATAGTGAGACTAAAGAGCCACACAGTGAGACTAAAGAGAGCCACATAGTGAGACTAAAGAGCCACATAGTGAGACTAAAGAGCCACATAGTGAGACTAAAGAGCCACATAGTGAGACTAAAGAGCCACATAGTGGGACTAAAGAGCCACATAGTGAGACTAAAGAGCCACATAGTGAGACTAAAGAGAGCCACATAGTGAGACTAAAGAGCCACATAGTGAGACTAAAGAGAGCCACATAGTGAGACTAAAGAGCCACATAGTGAGACTAAAGAGAGCCACATAGTGGGACTAAAGAGAGCCACATAGTGAGACTAAAGAGCCACATAGTGAGACTAAAGAGAGCCACATAGTGAGACTAAAGAGCCACATAGTGAGACTAAAGAGAGCCACATAGTGAGACTAAAGAGCCACATAGTGAGACTAAAGAGCCACATAGTGAGACTAAAGAGCCACATAGTGAGACTAAAGAGCCACATAATGAGACTAAAGAGCCACATAGTGAGACTAAAGAGCCACATAGTGAGACTAAAGAGCCACATAGTGAGACTAAAGAGCCACATAGTGAGACTAAAGAGAGCCACATAGTGAGACTAAAGAGCCACATAGTGAGACTAAAGAGCCACATAGTGAGACTAAAGAGCCACATAGTGAGACTAAAGAGCCACATAGTGAGACTAAAGAGCCACATAGTGAGACTAAAGAGAGCCACATAGTGGGACTAAAGAGCCACATAGTGAGACTAAAGAGCCACATAGTGAGACAAAAGAGCCATAAAGAGCCACATAGTGGGACTAAAGAGCCACATAGTGAGACTAAAGAGCCACATAGTGAGACTAAAGAGCCATAAAGAGCCACATAGTGGGACTAAAGAGCCACATAGTGAGACTAAAGAGCCACATAGTGAGACTAAAGAGCCACATAGTGAGACTAAAGAGCCACATAGTGAGACTAAAGAGCCACATAGTGAGACTAAAGAGCCACTTAGTGAGACTAAAGAGCCACATAGTGAGACTAAAGAGAGCCACATAGTGAGACTAAAGAGCCATAAAGAGCCACATAGTGGGACTAAAGAGCCACATAGTGAGACTAAAGAGAGCCACATAGTGAGACTAAAGAGCCACTTAGTGAGACTAAAGAGCCACATAGTGAGACTGAAGAGAGCCACATAGTGAGACTAAAGAGCCATAAAGAGCCACATAGTGGGACTAAAGAGTCACATAGTGAGACTAAAGAGCCATAAAGAGCCACATAGTGGGACTAAAGAGCCACATAGTGAGACTAAAGAGCCATAAAGAGCCACATAGTGAGACTAAAGAGCCACATAGTGAGACTAAAGAGCCATAAAGAGCCACATAGTGGGACTAAAGAGCCACATAGTGAGACTAAAGAGCCACTTAGTGAGACTAAAGAGCCACATAGTGAGACTAAAGAGCCATAAAGAGCCACATAGTGGGACTAAAGAGCCACATAGTGAGACTAAAGAGCCACATAGTGAGAGTAGAGAGCCACATAGTGAGACTAAAGAGCCACTTAGTGAGACTAAAGAGCCACTTAGTGAGACTAAAGAGCCACATAGTGAGACAAAAGAGCCATAAAGAGCCACATAGTGGGACTAAAGAGCCACATAGTGAGACTAAAGAGAGCCACATAGTGAGACTAAAGAGCCACATAGTGAGACTAAAGAGCCATAAAGAGCCACATAGTGGGACTAAAGAGCCACATAGTGAGACTAAAGAGCCATAAAGAGCCACATAGTGGGACTAAAGAGCCACATAGTGAGACTAAAGAGAGCCACATAGTGAGACTAAAGAGCCACATAGTGAGACTAAAGAGCCATAAAGAGCCACATAGTGAGACTAAAGAGAGCCACATAGTGAGACTAAAGAGCCACTTAGTGAGACTAAAGAGCCACATAGTGAGACTAAAGAGAGCCACATAGTGAGACTAAAGAGCCACATAGTGAGACTAAAGAGCCACATAGTGAGACTAAAGAGCCACTTAGTGAGACTAAAGAGCCACATAGTGGGACTAAAGAGCCACATAGTGAGACTAAAGAGCCACATAGTGAGACTAAAGAGCCACATAGTGAGACTAAAGAGCCACTTAGTGAGACTAAAGAGCCACATAGTGAGACTAAAGAGAGCCACATAGTGAGACTAAAGAGCCACATAGTGAGACTAAAGAGCCACATAGTGAGACTAAAGAGCCACTTAGTGAGACTAAAGAGCCACATAGTGGGACTAAAGAGCCACATAGTGAGACTAAAGAGCCACATAGTGAGACTAAAGAGAGCCACATAGTGAGACTAAAGAGCCACATAGTGAGACTAAAGAGCCACATAGTGAGACTAAAGAGAGCCACATAGTGAGACTAAAGAGCCACATAGTGAGACTAAAGAGCCACTTAGTGAGACTAAAGAGCCACATAGTGAGACTAAAGAGCCACATAGTGAGACTAAAGAGCCACTTAGTGAGACTAAAGAGCCACATAGTGAGACTAAAGAGCCACATAGTGAGTCTAAAGAGCCACATAGTGAGACTAAAGAGCCACATAGTGAGACTAAAGAGCCACTTAGTGAGACTAAAGAGCCACATAGTGAGACTAAAGAGCCACATAGTGAGACTAAAGAGCCACATAGTGAGACTAAAGAGCCACATAGTGAGACTAAAGAGCCACATAGTGGGACTAAAGAGCCACATAGTGAGACTAAAGAGAGCCACATAGTGAGACTAAAGAGCCACATAGTGAGACTAAAGAGAGCCACATAGTGGGACTAAAGAGAGCCACATAGTGAGACTAAAGAGCCACATAGTGAGACTAAAGAGAGCCACATAGTGAGACTAAAGAGCCACATAGTGAGACTAAAGAGCCAAATAGTGAGACTAAAGAGAGCCACATAGTGAGACTAAAGAGCCACATAGTGAGACTAAAGAGCCACATAGTGAGACTAAAGAGCCACATAGTGAGACTAAAGAGCCACATAATGAGACTAAAGAGCCACATAGTGAGACTAAAGAGCCACATAGTGAGACTAAAGAGCCACATAGTGAGACTAAAGAGCCACATAGTGAGACAAAAGAGCCATAAAGAGCCACATAGTGGGACTAAAGAGCCACATAGTGAGACTAAAGAGCCACATAGTGAGACTAAAGAGCCATAAAGAGCCACATAGTGGGACTAAAGAGCCACATAGTGAGACTAAAGAGCCACATAGTGAGACTAAAGAGCCACATAGTGAGACTAAAGAGCCACATAGTGAGACTAAAGAGCCACTTAGTGAGACTAAAGAGCCACATAGTGAGACTAAAGAGAGCCACATAGTGAGACTAAAGAGCCATAAAGAGCCACATAGTGGGACTAAAGAGCCACATAGTGAGACTAAAGAGAGCCACATAGTGAGACTAAAGAGTCACATAGTGAGACTAAAGAGCCATAAAGAGCCACATAGTGGGACTAAAGAGCCACATAGTGAGACTAAAGAGCCATAAAGAGCCACATAGTGAGACTAAAGAGCCACATAGTGAGACTGAAGAGCCATAAAGAGCCACATAGTGGGACTAAAGAGCCACATAGTGAGACTAAAGAGCCACTTAGTGAGACTAAAGAGCCACATAGTGAGACTAAAGAGCCATAAAGAGCCACATAGTGGGACTAAAGAGCCACATAGTGAGACTAAAGAGCCACATAGTGAGAGTAGAGAGCCACATAGTGAGACTAAAGAGCCACTTAGTGAGACTAAAGAGCCACTTAGTGAGACTAAAGAGCCACATAGTGAGACAAAAGAGCCATAAAGAGCCACATAGTGGGACTAAAGAGCCACATAGTGAGACTAAAGAGAGCCACATAGTGAGACTAAAGAGCCACATAGTGAGACTAAAGAGCCATAAAGAGCCACATAGTGGGACTAAAGAGCCACATAGTGAGACTAAAGAGCCATAAAGAGCCACATAGTGGGACTAAAGAGCCACATAGTGAGACTAAAGAGAGCCACATAGTGAGACTAAAGAGCCACATAGTGAGACTAAAGAGCCATAAAGAGCCACATAGTGAGACTAAAGAGAGCCACATAGTGAGACTAAAGAGCCACTTAGTGAGACTAAAGAGCCACATAGTGAGACTAAAGAGAGCCACATAGTGAGACTAAAGAGCCACATAGTGAGACTAAAGAGCCACATAGTGAGACTAAAGAGCCACATAGTGAGACTAAAGAGCCACTTAGTGAGACTAAAGAGCCACATAGTGGGACTAAAGAGCCACATAGTGAGACTAAAGAGCCACATAGTGAGACTAAAGAGCCACATAGTGAGACTAAAGAGCCACATAATGAGACTAAAGAGCCACATAGTGAGACTAAAGAGAGCCACATAGTGAGACTAAAGAGCCACATAGTGAGACTAAAGAGCCACATAGTGAGACTAAAGAGCCACATAGTGAAACTAAAGAGCCACATAGTGAGTCTAAAGAGCCACATAGTGAGACTAAAGAGCCACATAGTGAGACTAAAGAGCCACATAGTGAGACTAAAGAGCCACATAGTGAGCCTAAAGAGCCACATAGTGAGACTAAAGAGCCACATAGTGAGACTAAAGAGAGCCACATAGTGAGACTAAAGAGAGCCACATAGTGAGACTAAAGAGCCACATAGTGAGACTAATGAGAGCCACATAGTGAGACTAAAGAGCCACATAGTGAGACTAAAGAGCCACATAGTGAGACTAAAGAGCCACATAGTGAGACTAAAGAGAGCCACATAGTGAGACTAAAGAGCCACATAGTGAGACTAAAGAGCCACATAGTGAGACTAAAGAGCCACTTAGTGAGACTAAAGAGCCACATAGTGAGACTAAAGAGCCACATAGTGAGACTAAAGAGCCACATAGTGAGACTAAAGAGAGCCACATAGTGAGACTAAAGAGCCACATAGTGAGACTAAAGTGAGCCACATAGTGAGACTAAAGAGCCACATAGTGAGACTAAAGAGCCACATAGTGAGACTAAAGAGCCACATAGTGAGTCTAAAGAGCCACATAGTGAGACTAAAGAGCCACATAGTGAGACTAAAGAGCCACTTAGTGAGACTAGAGAGCCACATAGTGAGACTAAAGAGCCACTTAGTGAGACTAAAGAGCCACATAGTGAGACTAAAGAGCCACATAGTGAGACTAAAGAGCCACATAGTGAGACTAAAGAGCCACATAGTGAGACTAGAGAGCCACATAGTGAGACTAAAGAGAGCCACATAGTGAGACTAAAGAGCCACATAGTGAGACTAAAGAGCCACATAGTGAGACTAAAGAGCCACATAGTGAGACTAAAGAGCCACATAGTGAGACTAAAGAGAGCCACATAGTGAGACTAAAGAGCCACATAGTGAGACTAAAGAGCCACATAGTGAGACTAAAGAGCCACATAGTGAGACTAAAGAGCCACATAGTGAGACTAAAGAGCCACATAGTGAGACTAAAGAGAGCCACATAGTGGGACTAAAGAGCCACATAGTGAGACTAAAGAGCCACATAGTGAGACAAAAGAGCCATAAAGAGCCACATAGTGGGACTAAAGAGCCACATAGTGAGACTAAAGAGCCACATAGTGAGACTAAAGAGCCATAAAGAGCCACATAGTGGGACTAAAGAGCCACATAGTGAGACTAAAGAGCCACATAGTGAGACTAAAGAGCCACATAGTGAGACTAAAGAGCCACATAGTGAGACTAAAGAGCCACATAGTGAGACTAAAGAGCCACTTAGTGAGACTAAAGAGCCACATAGTGAGACTAAAGAGAGCCACATAGTGAGACTAAAGAGCCATAAAGAGCCACATAGTGGGACTAAAGAGCCACATAGTGAGACTAAAGAGAGCCACATAGTGAGACTAAAGAGCCACTTAGTGAGACTAAAGAGCCACATAGTGAGACTGAAGAGAGCCACATAGTGAGACTAAAGAGCCATAAAGAGCCACATAGTGGGACTAAAGAGTCACATAGTGAGACTAAAGAGCCATAAAGAGCCACATAGTGGGACTAAAGAGCCACATAGTGAGACTAAAGAGCCATAAAGAGCCACATAGTGAGACTAAAGAGCCACATAGTGAGACTAAAGAGCCATAAAGAGCCACATAGTGGGACTAAAGAGCCACATAGTGAGACTAAAGAGCCACTTAGTGAGACTAAAGAGCCACATAGTGAGACTAAAGAGCCATAAAGAGCCACATAGTGGGACTAAAGAGCCACATAGTGAGACTAAAGAGCCACATAGTGAGAGTAGAGAGCCACATAGTGAGACTAAAGAGCCACTTAGTGAGACTAAAGAGCCACTTAGTGAGACTAAAGAGCCACATAGTGAGACAAAAGAGCCATAAAGAGCCACATAGTGGGACTAAAGAGCCACATAGTGAGACTAAAGAGAGCCACATAGTGAGACTAAAGAGCCACATAGTGAGACTAAAGAGCCATAAAGAGCCACATAGTGGGACTAAAGAGCCACATAGTGAGACTAAAGAGCCATAAAGAGCCACATAGTGGGACTAAAGAGCCACATAGTGAGACTAAAGAGAGCCACATAGTGAGACTAAAGAGCCACATAGTGAGACTAAAGAGCCATAAAGAGCCACATAGTGAGACTAAAGAGAGCCACATAGTGAGACTAAAGAGCCACTTAGTGAGACTAAAGAGCCACATAGTGAGACTAAAGAGAGCCACATAGTGAGACTAAAGAGCCACATAGTGAGACTAAAGAGCCACATAGTGAGACTAAAGAGCCACTTAGTGAGACTAAAGAGCCACATAGTGGGACTAAAGAGCCACATAGTGAGACTAAAGAGCCACATAGTGAGACTAAAGAGCCACATAGTGAGACTAAAGAGCCACTTAGTGAGACTAAAGAGCCACATAGTGAGACTAAAGAGAGCCACATAGTGAGACTAAAGAGCCACATAGTGAGACTAAAGAGCCACATAGTGAGACTAAAGAGCCACTTAGTGAGACTAAAGAGCCACATAGTGGGACTAAAGAGCCACATAGTGAGACTAAAGAGCCACATAGTGAGACTAAAGAGAGCCACATAGTGAGACTAAAGAGCCACATAGTGAGACTAAAGAGCCACATAGTGTGACTAAAGAGCCACTTAGTGAGACTAAAGAGCCACATAGTGAGACTAAAGAGCCACATAGTGAGTCTAAAGAGCCACATAGTGAGACTAAAGAGCCACATAGTGAGACTAAAGAGCCACTTAGTGAGACTAAAGAGCCACATAGTGAGACTAAAGAGCCACATAGTGAGACTAAAGAGCCACATAGTGAGACTAAAGAGCCACATAGTGGGACTAAAGAGCCACATAGTGAGACTAAAGAGAGCCACATAGTGAGACTAAAAAGCCACATAGTGAGACTAAAGAGAGCCACATAGTGGGACTAAAGAGAGCCACATAGTGAGACTAAAGAGCCACATAGTGAGACTAAAGAGAGCCACATAGTGAGACTAAAGAGCCACATAGTGAGACTAAAGAGCCAAATAGTGAGACTAAAGAGAGCCACATAGTGAGACTAAAGAGCCACATAGTGAGACTAAAGAGCCACATAGTGAGACTAAAGAGCCACATAGTGAGACTAAAGAGCCACATAATGAGACTAAAGAGCCACATAGTGAGACTAAAGAGCCACATAGTGAGACTAAAGAGCCACATAGTGAGACTAAAGAGCCACATAGTGAGACAAAAGAGCCATAAAGAGCCACATAGTGGGACTAAAGAGCCACATAGTGAGACTAAAGAGCCACATAGTGAGACTAAAGAGCCATAAAGAGCCACATAGTGGGACTAAAGAGCCACATAGTGAGACTAAAGAGCCACATAGTGAGACTAAAGAGCCACATAGTGAGACTAAAGAGCCACTTAGTGAGACTAAAGAGTCACATAGTGAGACTAAAGAGAGCCACATAGTGAGACTAAAGAGCCATAAAGAGCCACATAGTGGGACTAAAGAGCCACATAGTGAGACTAAAGAGAGCCACATAGTGAGACTAAAGAGTCACATAGTGAGACTAAAGAGCCATAAAGAGCCACATAGTGGGACTAAAGAGCCACATAGTGAGACTAAAGAGCCATAAAGAGCCACATAGTGAGACTAAAGAGCCACATAGTGAGACTAAAGAGCCATAAAGAGCCACATAGTGGGACTAAAGAGCCACATAGTGAGACTAAAGAGCCACTTAGTGAGACTAAAGAGCCACATAGTGAGACTAAAGAGCCATAAAGAGCCACATAGTGGGACTAAAGAGCCACATAGTGAGACTAAAGAGCCACATAGTGAGAGTAGAGAGCCACATAGTGAGACTAAAGAGCCACTTAGTGAGACTAAAGAGCCACTTAGTGAGACTAAAGAGCCACATAGTGAGACAAAAGAGCCATAAAGAGCCACATAGTGGGACTAAAGAGCCACATAGTGAGACTAAAGAGAGCCACATAGTGAGACTAAAGAGCCACATAGTGAGACTAAAGAGCCATAAAGAGCCACATAGTGGGACTAAAGAGCCACATAGTGAGACTAAAGAGCCATAAAGAGCCACAAAGTGGGACTAAAGAGCCACATAGTGAGACTAAAGAGAGCCACATAGTGAGACTAAAGAGCCACATAGTGAGACTAAAGAGCCATAAAGAGCCACATAGTGAGACTAAAGAGAGCCACATAGTGAGACTAAAGAGCCACTTAGTGAGACTAAAGAGCCACATAGTGAGACTAAAGAGAGCCACATAGTGAGACTAAAGAGCCACATAGTGAGACTAAAGAGCCACATAGTGAGACTAAAGAGCCACATAGTGAGACTAAAGAGCCACATAGTGAGACTAAAGAGCCACATAGTGAGACTAAAGAGAGCCACATAGTGAGACTAAAGAGCCACATAGTGAGACTAAAGAGCCACATAGTGAGACTAAAGAGCCACATAGTGAGACTAAAGAGCCACATAGTGAGACTAAAGAGCCACATAGTGAGACTAAAGAGCCACATAGTGAGACTAAAGAGAGCCACATAGTGAGACTAAAGAGCCACATAGTGAGACTAAAGAGAGCCACATAGTGAGACTAAAGAGCCACATAGTGAGACTAAAGAGAGCCACATAGTGAGACTAAAGAGAGCCACATAGTGAGACTAAAGAGCCACATAGTGAGACTAAAGAGAGCCACATAGTGAGACTAAAGAGCCACATAGTGAGACTAAAGAGAGCCACATAGTGAGACTAAAGAGCCACATAGTGAGACTAAAGAGCCACATAGTGAGACTAAAGAGCCACATAGTGAGACTAAAGAGCCACATAGTGAGACTAAAGAGCCACATAGTGAGACTAAAGAGCCACATAGTGAGACTAAAGAGCCACATAGTGAGACTAAAGAGCCACATAGTG
>NW_027316157.1:12500-15000 GCF_026437365.1 Eucyclogobius newberryi
CCATGCCCAGCCAGAGTGGCCCTCCCCCGGGGTGAGTCTGGGGAGAGTGGGGGGTGGCTCTGGAGGGCCTCCGGGGGTTCCAGGGGCTCCAGGGGGTGCTTGGTGGAGGCCATGCCCAGCCAGAGTGGCCCTTCCCCGGGGTGAGTCTGGGGAGAGTGGGGGGTGGCTCTGGAGGGCCTCCGGGGGTTCCAGGGGCTCCAGGGGGTGCTTGGTGGAGGCCATGCCCAGCCAGAGTGGCCCTTCCCCGGGGTGAGTCTGGGGAGAGTGGGGGGTGGCTCTGGGGGTGCTCCGGGGGCTCCAGGGGGTGCTCGGCGGAGGCCATGCCCAGCCAGAGTGTCCCTTCCCCGGGGTGAGTCTGGAGGAGTGGGGGGTGGCCCTGGAGGTGCTCCGGGGGCTCCAGGGGGTGCTTGGTGGAGACCATGCCCAGCCAGAGTGGCCCTCCCCCGGGGTGAGTCTGGGGAGAGTGGGGGGTGGCTCTGGAGGGCCTCCGGGGGTTCCAGGGGCTCCAGGGGGTGCTTGGTGGAGGCCATGCCCAGCCAGAGTGGCCCTTCCCCGGGGTGAGTCTGGGGAGAGTGGGGGGTGGCTCTGGGGGTGCTCCGGGGGCTCCAGGGGGTGCTTGGTGGAGACCATGCCCAGCCAGAGTGGCCCTTCCCCGGGGTGAGTCTGGGGAGAGTGGGGGGTGGCTCTGGGGGTGCTCCGGGGGCTCCAGGGGGTGCTTGGTGGAGACCATGCCCAGCCAGAGTGGCCCTTCCCCGGGCAGAGTCTGGGGAGAGTGGGGGGTGGCTCTGGAGGGCCTCCGGGGGTTCCAGGGGCTCCAGGGGGTGCTTGGTGGAGGCCATGCCCAGCCAGAGTGGCCCTTCCCCGGGGTGAGTCTGGGGAGAGTGGGGGGTGGCTCTGGGGGTGCTCCGGGGGCTCCAGGGGGTGCTCGGCGGAGGCCATGCCCAGCCAGAGTGTCCCTTCCCCGGGGTGAGTCTGGAGGAGTGGGGGGTGGCCCTGGAGGTGCTCCGGGGGCTCCAGGGGCTCCAGGGGGTGCTCGGCGGAGGCCATGCCCAGCCAGAGTGTCCCTTCCCCGGGGTGAGTCTGGAGGAGTGGGGGGTGGCTCTGGAGGTGCTCCGGGGGCTCCAGGGGGTGCTTGGTGGAGACCATGCCCAGCCAGAGTGGCCCTTCCCCGGGGTGAGTCTGGGGAGAGTGGGGGGTGGCTCTGGGGGTGCTCCGGGGGCTCCAGGGGGTGCTTGGTGGAGACCATGCCCAGCCAGAGTGGCCCTTCCCCGGGCAGAGTCTGGGGAGAGTGGGGGGTGGCTCTGGAGGTGCTCCGGGGGCTCCAGGGGTTCCAGGGGGTGCTCAGTGGGGGCCATGCCCAGGCAGAGTGTCCCTTCCCCGGGGTGAGTCTGGAGGAGTGGGGGGTGGCTCTGGAGGTGCTCCGGGGGCTCCAGGGGGTGCTTGGTGGAGACCATGCCCAGCCAGAGTGTCCCTTCCCCGGGGTGAGTCTGGGGAGAGTGGGGGGTGGCTCTGGGGGTGCTCCGGGGGCTCCAGGGGGTGCTTGGTGGAGACCATGCCCAGCCAGAGTGGCCCTTCCCCGGGGTGAGTCTGGGGAGAGTGGGGGGTGGCTCTGGAGGGCCTCCGGGGGTTCCAGGGGTTCCAGGGGGTGCTCGGTGGAGGCCATGCCCAGCCAGAGTGGCCCTTCCCCGGGCAGAGTCTGGGGAGAGTGGGGGGTGGCTCTGGAGGTGCTCCGGGGGCTCCAGGGGCTGCTTGGTGGAGACCATGCCCAGCCAGAGTGGCCCTTCCCCCGGGTGAGTCTGGGGACAGTGGGGGGTGGCTCTGGAGGGCCTCCGGGGGCTCCAGTGGCTCCAGGGGGTGCTCAGCGGAGGCCATGCCCAGCCAGAGTGGCCCTTCCCCGGCCTCATATGCGGCAGAGTGCGGGGTGAGCAAAATGGGTTAAAATGTGAAAAAAAAAAAAAAAAAAAAAAAAAAAAACACCAAAATGAGCAAAATGAAATAATCCCCCATCATCAGTGCACTGTTTGACCCCTGAAAAGCACTCCCCTGGGGCCTGGAGGTGATCTGACCATCAGAGTATAGCACCCTATGCCCCTGAGGGACTTAGAGTAAAAACCGAAATAGTACACTATTCCCGAAAAGACTCTGTCGTTTTTCGGCAATAGTACACTATACCCATCGACTCTGTCGTTTTTCCGGGCCGTAGTACGAAGTTGTGAGCAAAAGGGGTGAAAATGGGTTAAAATGTGAAAAAACACCAAAATGAGCAAAATGAAATAATCCCCCATCATCAGTGCACTGTTTGACCCCAGAAAAGCACTCCCCTGGGGCCTGGAGGTGATCTGACCATCATAGTATAGTACACTATACCCCTGAGGGACTTAGTGCAAAAACCGAAATAGTACACTATACCCGAAAAGACTCTGTCGTTTTTCGGCAATAGTACACTATACCCGAAAATACTTAGTCGTTTTTCGGCCGACGGAAATAAGCGTTCAGCCCG
>NW_027316158.1:0-47043 GCF_026437365.1 Eucyclogobius newberryi
CCAGGTCTAAACCAGGGCTAAACCAGGACTAAACCAGGACTAAACCAGGTCTAAAGCAGGACTAAACCAGGACTAAACCAGGACTAAACCAGGACTAAACCAGGACTAAACCAGGACTAAACCAGGACTAAACCAGGTCTAAAGCAGGACTAAACCAGGACTAAACCAGGTCTAAACCAGGTCTAAACCAGGACTAAACCAGGTCTAAACCAGGGCTAAACCAGGACTAAACCAGGACTAAACCAGGTCTAAAGCAGGACTAAACCAGGACTAAACCAGGACTAAACCAGGACTAAACCCGGTCTAAACTAGAACTAAACCAGAACTAAACCAGGACTAAACCAGGACTAAACCAAGACTAAACCAGGACTAAACCAGGACTAAACCAGGACTAAACCAGGACTAAACCAGGACTAAACCAGGTCTAAACCAGGGCTAAACCAGGACTAAACCAGGACTAAACCAGGACTAAACCAGGACTAAACCAGGACTAAACCAGGACTAAACCAGGTCTAAACCAGGTCTAAAGCAGGACTAAACCAGGACTAAACCAGGTCTAAACCAGGTCTAAACCAGGTCTAAACCAGGACTAAACCAGGACTAAACCAGGACTAAACCAGGACTAAAGCAGGACTAAACCAGGACTAAACCAGGACTAAACCAGGACTAAACCCGGTCTAAACTAGAACTAAACCAGAACTAAACCAGGACTAAACCAGGACTAAACCAAGACTAAACCAGGACTAAACCAGGACTAAACCAGGCCTAAACCAGGACTAAACCAGGACTAAACCAGGACTAAACCAGGACTAAACCAGGTCTAAACCAGGGCTAAACCAGGACTAAACCAGGACTAAACCAGGACTAAACCCGGTCTAAACTAGAACTAAACCAGAACTAAACCAGGACTAAACCAGGACTAAACCAAGACTAAACCAGGACTAAACCAGGACTAAACCAGGTCTAAACCAGGTCTAAACCAGGACTAAACCAGGACTAAACCAGGTCTAAAGCAGGACTAAACCAGGACTAAACCAGGACTAAACCAGGACTAAACCAGGACTAAACCAGGACTAAACCAGGTCTAAACCAGGTCTAAAGCAGGACTAAACCAGGACTAAACCAGGTCTAAACCAGGTCTAAACCAGGACTAAACCAGGTCTAAACCAGGGCTAAACCAGGACTAAACCAGGACTAAACCAGGTCTAAAGCAGGACTAAACCAGGACTAAACCAGGACTAAACCAGGACTAAACCCGGTCTAAACTAGAACTAAACCAGAACTAAACCAGGACTAAACCAGGACTAAACCAAGACTAAACCAGGACTAAACCAGGACTAAACCAGGCCTAAACCAGGACTAAACCAGGACTAAACCAGGACTAAACCAGGACTAAACCAGGTCTAAACCAGGGCTAAACCAGGACTAAACCAGGACTAAACCAGGACTAAACCCGGTCTAAACTAGAACTAAACCAGAACTAAACCAGGACTAAACCAGGACTAAACCAAGACTAAACCAGGACTAAACCAGGACTAAACCAGGTCTAAACCAGGTCTAAACCAGGACTAAACCAGGTCTAAACCAGGGCTAAACCAGGACTAAACCAGGACTAAACCAGGTCTAAAGCAGGACTAAACCAGGACTAAACCAGGACTAAACCAGGACTAAACCAGGTCTAAAGCAGGACTAAACCAGGACTAAACCAGGACTAAACCAGGACTAAACCAGGTCTAAACCAGGACTAAACCAGGACTAAACCAGGTCTAAAGCAGGACTAAACCAGGACTAAACCAGGACTAAACCAGGACTAAACCAGGTCTAAACCAGGGCTAAACCAGGACTAAACCAGGACTAAACCAGGACTAAACCCGGTCTAAACTAGAACTAAACCAGAACTAAACCAGGACTAAACCAGGACTAAACCAGGACTAAACCAGGACTAAACCAGGCCTAAACCAGGACTAAACCAGGACTAAACCAGGACTAAACCAGGACTAAACCAGGTCTAAACCAGGGCTAAACCAGGACTAAACCAGGACTAAACCAGGACTAAACCCGGTCTAAACTAGAACTAAACCAGAACTAAACCAGGACTAAACCAGGACTAAACCAAGACTAAACCAGGACTAAACCAGGACTAAACCAGGTCTAAACCAGGTCTAAACCAGGACTAAACCAGGTCTAAACCAGGGCTAAACCAGGACTAAACCAGGACTAAACCAGGTCTAAACCAGGACTAAACCAGGACTAAACCAGGACTAAACCAGGACTAAACCAGGACTAAACCAGGTCTAAACCAGGTCTAAAGCAGGACTAAACCAGTACTAAACCAGGTCTAAACCAGGTCTAAACCAGGACTAAACCAGGTCTAAACCAGGGCTAAACCAGGACTAAACCAGGACTAAACCAGGTCTAAAGCAGGACTAAACCAGGACTAAACCAGGACTAAACCAGGACTAAACCCGGTCTAAACTAGAACTAAACCAGAACTAAACCAGGACTAAACCAGGACTAAACCAAGACTAAACCAGGCCTAAACCAGGACTAAACCAGGACTAAACCAGGACTAAACCAGGACTAAACCAGGTCTAAACCAGGGCTAAACCAGGACTAAACCAGGACTAAACCAGGACTAAACCAGGACTAAACCAGGACTAAACCAGGACTAAACCAGGTCTAAACCAGGTCTAAAGCAGGACTAAACCAGGACTAAACCAGGTCTAAACCAGGTCTAAACCAGGTCTAAACCAGGACTAAACCAGGACTAAACCAGGACTAAACCAGGACTAAAGCAGGACTAAACCAGGACTAAACCAGGACTAAACCAGGACTAAACCCGGTCTAAACTAGAACTAAACCAGAACTAAACCAGGACTAAACCAGGACTAAACCAAGACTAAACCAGGACTAAACCAGGACTAAACCAGGCCTAAACCAGGACTAAACCAGGACTAAACCAGGACTAAACCAGGACTAAACCAGGTCTAAACCAGGGCTAAACCAGGACTAAACCAGGACTAAACCAGGACTAAACCCGGTCTAAACTAGAACTAAACCAGAACTAAACCAGGACTAAACCAGGACTAAACCAAGACTAAACCAGGACTAAACCAGGACTAAACCAGGTCTAAACCAGGTCTAAACCAGGACTAAACCAGGTCTAAACCAGGGCTAAACCAGGACTAAACCAGGACTAAACCAGGTCTAAAGCAGGACTAAACCAGGACTAAACCAGGACTAAACCAGGACTAAACCAGGACTAAACCAGGACTAAACCAGGACTAAACCAGGTCTAAACCAGGGCTAAACCAGGACTAAACCAGGACTAAACCAGGACTAAACCCGGTCTAAACTAGAACTAAACCAGAACTAAACCAGGACTAAACCAGGACTAAACCAAGACTAAACCAGGACTAAACCAGGACTAAACCAGGTCTAAACCAGGTCTAAACCAGGACTAAACCAGGTCTAAACCAGGGCTAAACCAGGACTAAACCAGGACTAAACCAGGTCTAAAGCAGGACTAAACCAGGACTAAACCAGGACTAAACCAGGACTAAACCAGGACTAAACCAGGACTAAACCAGGACTAAACCAGGTCTAATCCAGGTCTAAAGCAGGACTAAACCAGGACTAAACCAGGTCTAAACCAGGGCTAAACCAGGACTAAACCAGGTCTAAACCAGGGCTAAACCAGGACTAAACCAGGACTAAACCAGGTCTAAAGCAGGACTAAACCAGGACTAAACCAGGACTAAACCAGGACTAAACCCGGTCTAAACTAGAACTAAACCAGAACTAAACCAGGACTAAACCAGGACTAAACCAAGACTAAACCAGGACTAAACCAGGACTAAACCAGGACTAAACCAGGACTAAACCAGGACTAAACCAGGACTAAACCAGGTCTAAACCAGGGCTAAAGCAGGACTAAACCAGGACTAAACCAGGACTAAACCAGGACTAAACCAGGTCTAAAGCAGGACTAAACCAGGACTAAACCAGGACTAAACCAGGACTAAACCAGGTCTAAACCAGGACTAAACCAGGACTAAACCAGGTCTAAAGCAGGACTAAACCAGGACTAAACCAGGACTAAACCAGGACTAAACCAGGTCTAAACCAGGGCTAAACCAGGACTAAACCAGGACTAAACCAGGACTAAACCCGGTCTAAACTAGAACTAAACCAGAACTAAACCAGGACTAAACCAGGACTAAACCAGGACTAAACCAGGACTAAACCAGGCCTAAACCAGGACTAAACCAGGACTAAACCAGGACTAAACCAGGACTAAACCAGGTCTAAACCAGGGCTAAACCAGGACTAAACCAGGACTAAACCAGGACTAAACCCGGTCTAAACTAGAACTAAACCAGAACTAAACCAGGACTAAACCAGGACTAAACCAAGACTAAACCAGGACTAAACCAGGACTAAACCAGGTCTAAACCAGGTCTAAACCAGGACTAAACCAGGTCTAAACCAGGGCTAAACCAGGACTAAACCAGGACTAAACCAGGTCTAAACCAGGACTAAACCAGGACTAAACCAGGACTAAACCAGGACTAAACCAGGACTAAACCAGGTCTAAACCAGGTCTAAAGCAGGACTAAACCAGTACTAAACCAGGTCTAAACCAGGTCTAAACCAGGACTAAACCAGGTCTAAACCAGGGCTAAACCAGGACTAAACCAGGACTAAACCAGGTCTAAAGCAGGACTAAACCAGGACTAAACCAGGACTAAACCAGGACTAAACCCGGTCTAAACTAGAACTAAACCAGAACTAAACCAGGACTAAACCAGGACTAAACCAAGACTAAACCAGGCCTAAACCAGGACTAAACCAGGACTAAACCAGGACTAAACCAGGACTAAACCAGGTCTAAACCAGGGCTAAACCAGGACTAAACCAGGACTAAACCAGGACTAAACCAGGACTAAACCAGGACTAAACCAGGTCTAAACCAGGTCTAAAGCAGGACTAAACCAGGACTAAACCAGGTCTAAACCAGGTCTAAACCAGGTCTAAACCAGGACTAAACCAGGACTAAACCAGGACTAAACCAGGACTAAAGCAGGACTAAACCAGGACTAAACCAGGACTAAACCAGGACTAAACCCGGTCTAAACTAGAACTAAACCAGAACTAAACCAGGACTAAACCAGGACTAAACCAAGACTAAACCAGGACTAAACCAGGACTAAACCAGGCCTAAACCAGGACTAAACCAGGACTAAACCAGGACTAAACCAGGACTAAACCAGGTCTAAACCAGGGCTAAACCAGGACTAAACCAGGACTAAACCAGGACTAAACCCGGTCTAAACTAGAACTAAACCAGAACTAAACCAGGACTAAACCAGGACTAAACCAAGACTAAACCAGGACTAAACCAGGACTAAACCAGGTCTAAACCAGGTCTAAACCAGGACTAAACCAGGTCTAAACCAGGGCTAAACCAGGACTAAACCAGGACTAAACCAGGTCTAAAGCAGGACTAAACCAGGACTAAACCAGGACTAAACCAGGACTAAACCAGGACTAAACCAGGACTAAACCAGGACTAAACCAGGTCTAAACCAGGGCTAAACCAGGACTAAACCAGGACTAAACCAGGACTAAACCCGGTCTAAACTAGAACTAAACCAGAACTAAACCAGGACTAAACCAGGACTAAACCAAGACTAAACCAGGACTAAACCAGGACTAAACCAGGTCTAAACCAGGTCTAAACCAGGACTAAACCAGGTCTAAACCAGGGCTAAACCAGGACTAAACCAGGACTAAACCAGGTCTAAAGCAGGACTAAACCAGGACTAAACCAGGACTAAACCAGGACTAAACCAGGACTAAACCAGGACTAAACCAGGACTAAACCAGGTCTAATCCAGGTCTAAAGCAGGACTAAACCAGGACTAAACCAGGTCTAAACCAGGGCTAAACCAGGACTAAACCAGGTCTAAACCAGGGCTAAACCAGGACTAAACCAGGACTAAACCAGGTCTAAAGCAGGACTAAACCAGGACTAAACCAGGACTAAACCAGGACTAAACCCGGTCTAAACTAGAACTAAACCAGAACTAAACCAGGACTAAACCAGGACTAAACCAAGACTAAACCAGGACTAAACCAGGACTAAACCAGGACTAAACCAGGACTAAACCAGGACTAAACCAGGACTAAACCAGGTCTAAACCAGGGCTAAACCAGGACTAAACCAGGACTAAACCAGGACTAAACCAGGACTAAACCAGGACTAAACCAGGACTAAACCAGGTCTAAACCAGGTCTAAAGCAGGACTAAACCAGGACTAAACCAGGTCTAAACCAGGTCTAAACCAGGTCTAAACCAGGACTAAACCAGGACTAAACCAGGACTAAACCAGGACTAAAGCAGGACTAAACCAGGACTAAACCAGGACTAAACCAGGACTAAACCCGGTCTAAACTAGAACTAAACCAGAACTAAACCAGGACTAAACCAGGACTAAACCAAGACTAAACCAGGACTAAACCAGGACTAAACCAGGCCTAAACCAGGACTAAACCAGGACTAAACCAGGACTAAACCAGGACTAAACCAGGTCTAAACCAGGGCTAAACCAGGACTAAACCAGGACTAAACCAGGACTAAACCCGGTCTAAACTAGAACTAAACCAGAACTAAACCAGGACTAAACCAGGACTAAACCAAGACTAAACCAGGACTAAACCAGGACTAAACCAGGTCTAAACCAGGTCTAAACCAGGACTAAACCAGGACTAAACCAGGTCTAAAGCAGGACTAAACCAGGACTAAACCAGGACTAAACCAGGACTAAACCAGGACTAAACCAGGACTAAACCAGGTCTAAACCAGGTCTAAAGCAGGACTAAACCAGGACTAAACCAGGTCTAAACCAGGTCTAAACCAGGACTAAACCAGGTCTAAACCAGGGCTAAACCAGGACTAAACCAGGACTAAACCAGGTCTAAAGCAGGACTAAACCAGGACTAAACCAGGACTAAACCAGGACTAAACCCGGTCTAAACTAGAACTAAACCAGAACTAAACCAGGACTAAACCAGGACTAAACCAAGACTAAACCAGGACTAAACCAGGACTAAACCAGGCCTAAACCAGGACTAAACCAGGACTAAACCAGGACTAAACCAGGACTAAACCAGGTCTAAACCAGGGCTAAACCAGGACTAAACCAGGACTAAACCAGGACTAAACCCGGTCTAAACTAGAACTAAACCAGAACTAAACCAGGACTAAACCAGGACTAAACCAAGACTAAACCAGGACTAAACCAGGACTAAACCAGGTCTAAACCAGGTCTAAACCAGGACTAAACCAGGTCTAAACCAGGGCTAAACCAGGACTAAACCAGGACTAAACCAGGTCTAAAGCAGGACTAAACCAGGACTAAACCAGGACTAAACCAGGACTAAACCAGGTCTAAAGCAGGACTAAACCAGGACTAAACCAGGACTAAACCAGGACTAAACCAGGTCTAAACCAGGACTAAACCAGGACTAAACCAGGTCTAAAGCAGGACTAAACCAGGACTAAACCAGGACTAAACCAGGACTAAACCAGGTCTAAACCAGGGCTAAACCAGGACTAAACCAGGACTAAACCAGGACTAAACCCGGTCTAAACTAGAACTAAACCAGAACTAAACCAGGACTAAACCAGGACTAAACCAGGACTAAACCAGGCCTAAACCAGGACTAAACCAGGACTAAACCAGGACTAAACCAGGACTAAACCAGGTCTAAACCAGGGCTAAACCAGGACTAAACCAGGACTAAACCAGGACAAAACCCGGTCTAAACTAGAACTAAACCAGAACTAAACCAGGACTAAACCAGGACTAAACCAGGTCTAAACCAGGTCTAAACCAGGACTAAACCAGGTCTAAACCAGGGCTAAACCAGGACTAAACCAGGACTAAACCAGGTCTAAAGCAGGACTAAACCAGGACTAAACCAGGACTAAACCAGGACTAAACCAGGACTAAACCAGGTCTAAACCAGGTCTAAAGCAGGACTAAACCAGGACTAAACCAGGTCTAAACCAGGTCTAAACCAGGACTAAACCAGGTCTAAACCAGGGCTAAACCAGGACTAAACCAGGACTAAACCAGGTCTAAAGCAGGACTAAACCAGGACTAAACCAGGACTAAACCAGGACTAAACCCGGTCTAAACTAGAACTAAACCAGAACTAAACCAGGACTAAACCAGGACTAAACCAAGACTAAACCAGGACTAAACCAGGACTAAACCAGGCCTAAACCAGGACTAAACCAGGACTAAACCAGGACTAAACCAGGACTAAACCAGGTCTAAACCAGGGCTAAACCAGGACTAAACCAGGACTAAACCAGGACTAAACCAGGACTAAACCAGGACTAAACCAGGTCTAAACCAGGTCTAAAGCAGGACTAAACCAGGACTAAACCAGGTCTAAACCAGGTCTAAACCAGGACTAAACCAGGACTAAACCAGGACTAAACCAGGACTAAAGCAGGACTAAACCAGGACTAAACCAGGACTAAACCAGGACTAAACCCGGTCTAAACTAGAACTAAACCAGAACTAAACCAGGACTAAACCAGGACTAAACCAAGACTAAACCAGGACTAAACCAGGACTAAACCAGGCCTAAACCAGGACTAAACCAGGACTAAACCAGGACTAAACCAGGACTAAACCAGGTCTAAACCAGGGCTAAACCAGGACTAAACCAGGACTAAACCAGGACTAAACCCGGTCTAAACTAGAACTAAACCAGAACTAAACCAGGACTAAACCAGGACTAAACCAAGACTAAACCAGGACTAAACCAGGACTAAACCAGGTCTAAACCAGGTCTAAACCAGGACTAAACCAGGTCTAAACCAGGGCTAAACCAGGACTAAACCAGGACTAAACCAGGTCTAAAGCAGGACTAAACCAGGACTAAACCAGGACTAAACCAGGACTAAACCAGGACTAAACCAGGACTAAACCAGGTCTAAACCAGGTCTAAAGCAGGACTAAACCAGGACTAAACCAGGTCTAAACCAGGTCTAAACCAGGACTAAACCAGGTCTAAACCAGGGCTAAACCAGGACTAAACCAGGACTAAACCAGGTCTAAAGCAGGACTAAACCAGGACTAAACCAGGACTAAACCAGGACTAAACCCGGTCTAAACTAGAACTAAACCAGAACTAAACCAGGACTAAACCAGGACTAAACCAAGACTAAACCAGGACTAAACCAGGACTAAACCAGGCCTAAACCAGGCCTAAACCAGGACTAAACCAGGACTAAACCAGGAACTAAACCAGGTCTAAAGCAGGACTAAACCAGGACTAAACCAGGACTAAACCAGGACTAAACCCGGTCTAAACTAGAACTAAACCAGAACTAAACCAGGACTAAACCAGGACTAAACCAAGACTAAACCAGGACTAAACCAGGACTAAACCAGGCCTAAACCAGGACTAAACCAGGACTAAACCAGGACTAAACCAGGACTAAACCAGGTCTAAACCAGGGCTAAACCAGGACTAAACCAGGACTAAACCAGGACTAAACCCGGTCTAAACTAGAACTAAACCAGAACTAAACCAGGACTAAACCAGGACTAAACCAAGACTAAACCAGGACTAAACCAGGACTAAACCAGGTCTAAACCAGGTCTAAACCAGGACTAAACCAGGTCTAAACCAGGGCTAAACCAGGACTAAACCAGGACTAAACCAGGTCTAAAGCAGGACTAAACCAGGACTAAACCAGGACTAAACCAGGACTAAACCAGGTCTAAAGCAGGACTAAACCAGGACTAAACCAGGACTAAACCAGGACTAAACCAGGTCTAAACCAGGACTAAACCAGGTCTAAAGCAGGACTAAACCAGGACTAAACCAGGACTAAACCAGGACTAAACCAGGTCTAAACCAGGGCTAAACCAGGACTAAACCAGGACTAAACCAGGACTAAACCCGGTCTAAACTAGAACTAAACCAGAACTAAACCAGGACTAAACCAGGACTAAACCAAGACTAAACCAGGACTAAACCAGGACTAAACCAGGACTAAACCAGGACTAAACCAGGTCTAAACCAGGTCTAAAGCAGGACTAAACCAGGACTAAACCAGGTCTAAACCAGGTCTAAACCAGGACTAAACCAGGTCTAAACCAGGGCTAAACCAGGACTAAACCAGGACTAAACCAGGACTAAACCAGGACTAAACCAGGTCTAAACCAGGTCTAAAGCAGGACTAAACCAGGACTAAACCAGGTCTAAACCAGGTCTAAACCAGGTCTAAACCAGGACTAAACCAGGACTAAACCAGGACTAAACCAGGACTAAAGCAGGACTAAACCAGGACTAAACCAGGACTAAACCAGGACTAAACCCGGTCTAAACTAGAACTAAACCAGAACTAAACCAGGACTAAACCAGGACTAAACCAAGACTAAACCAGGACTAAACCAGGACTAAACCAGGCCTAAACCAGGACTAAACCAGGACTAAACCAGGACTAAACCAGGACTAAACCAGGTCTAAACCAGGGCTAAACCAGGACTAAACCAGGACTAAACCAGGACTAAACCCGGTCTAAACTAGAACTAAACCAGAACTAAACCAGGACTAAACCAGGACTAAACCAAGACTAAACCAGGACTAAACCAGGACTAAACCAGGTCTAAACCAGGTCTAAACCAGGACTAAACCAGGTCTAAACCAGGGCTAAACCAGGACTAAACCAGGACTAAACCAGGTCTAAAGCAGGACTAAACCAGGACTAAACCAGGACTAAACCAGGACTAAACCAGGACTAAACCAGGACTAAACCAGGTCTAAACCAGGTCTAAAGCAGGACTAAACCAGGACTAAACCAGGTCTAAACCAGGTCTAAACCAGGACTAAACCAGGTCTAAACCAGGGCTAAACCAGGACTAAACCAGGACTAAACCAGGTCTAAAGCAGGACTAAACCAGGACTAAACCAGGACTAAACCAGGACTAAACCCGGTCTAAACTAGAACTAAACCAGAACTAAACCAGGACTAAACCAGGACTAAACCAAGACTAAACCAGGACTAAACCAGGACTAAACCAGGCCTAAACCAGGACTAAACCAGGACTAAACCAGGACTAAACCAGGTCTAAACCAGGGCTAAACCAGGACTAAACCAGGACTAAACCAGGACTAAACCAGGACTAAACCAGGACTAAACCAGGTCTAAACCAGGTCTAAAGCAGGACTAAACCAGGACTAAACCAGGTCTAAACCAGGTCTAAACCAGGTCTAAACCAGGACTAAACCAGGACTAAACCAGGACTAAACCAGGACTAAAGCAGGACTAAACCAGGACTAAACCAGGACTAAACCAGGACTAAACCCGGTCTAAACTAGAACTAAACCAGAACTAAACCAGGACTAAACCAGGACTAAACCAAGACTAAACCAGGACTAAACCAGGACTAAACCAGGCCTAAACCAGGACTAAACCAGGACTAAACCAGGACTAAACCAGGACTAAACCAGGTCTAAACCAGGGCTAAACCAGGACTAAACCAGGACTAAACCAGGACTAAACCCGGTCTAAACTAGAACTAAACCAGAACTAAACCAGGACTAAACCAGGACTAAACCAAGACTAAACCAGGACTAAACCAGGACTAAACCAGGTCTAAACCAGGTCTAAACCAGGACTAAACCAGGTCTAAACCAGGGCTAAACCAGGACTAAACCAGGACTAAACCAGGTCTAAAGCAGGACTAAACCAGGACTAAACCAGGACTAAACCAGGACTAAACCAGGACTAAACCAGGACTAAACCAGGTCTAAACCAGGTCTAAAGCAGGACTAAACCAGGACTAAACCAGGTCTAAACCAGGTCTAAACCAGGACTAAACCAGGTCTAAACCAGGGCTAAACCAGGACTAAACCAGGACTAAACCAGGTCTAAAGCAGGACTAAACCAGGACTAAACAAGGACTAAACCAGGACTAAACCCGGTCTAAACTAGAACTAAACCAGAACTAAACCAGGACTAAACCAGGACTAAACCAAGACTAAACCAGGACTAAACCAGGACTAAACCAGGCCTAAACCAGGACTAAACCAGGACTAAACCAGGACTAAACCAGGACTAAACCAGGTCTAAACCAGGGCTAAACCAGGACTAAACCAGGACTAAACCAGGACTAAACCCGGTCTAAACTAGAACTAAACCAGAACTAAACCAGGACTAAACCAGGACTAAACCAAGACTAAACCAGGACTAAACCAGGACTAAACCAGGTCTAAACCAGGTCTAAACCAGGACTAAACCAGGTCTAAACCAGGGCTAAACCAGGACTAAACCAGGACTAAACCAGGTCTAAAGCAGGACTAAACCAGGACTAAACCAGGACTAAACCAGGACTAAACCAGGTCTAAAGCAGGACTAAACCAGGACTAAACCAGGACTAAACCAGGACTAAACCAGGTCTAAACCAGGACTAAACCAGGACTAAACCAGGTCTAAAGCAGGACTAAACCAGGACTAAACCAGGACTAAACCAGGACTAAACCAGGTCTAAACCAGGGCTAAACCAGGACTAAACCAGGACTAAACCAGGACTAAACCCGGTCTAAACTAGAACTAAACCAGAACTAAACCAGGACTAAACCAGGACTAAACCAAGACTAAACCAGGACTAAACCAGGACTAAACCAGGACTAAACCAGGACTAAACCAGGACTAAACCAGGACTAAACCAGGTCTAAAGCAGGACTAAACCAGGACTAAACCAGGTCTAAACCAGGTCTAAACCAGGACTAAACCAGGTCTAAACCAGGGCTAAACCAGGACTAAACCAGGACTAAACCAGGACTAAACCAGGACTAAACCAGGTCTAAAGCAGGACTAAACCAGGACTAAACCAGGTCTAAACCAGGTCTAAACCAGGTCTAAACCAGGACTAAACCAGGACTAAACCAGGACTAAACCAGGACTAAAGCAGGACTAAACCAGGACTAAACCAGGACTAAACCAGGACTAAACCCGGTCTAAACTAGAACTAAACCAGAACTAAACCAGGACTAAACCAGGACTAAACCAAGACTAAACCAGGACTAAACCAGGACTAAACCAGGCCTAAACCAGGACTAAACCAGGACTAAACCAGGACTAAACCAGGACTAAACCAGGTCTAAACCAGGGCTAAACCAGGACTAAACCAGGACTAAACCAGGACTAAACCCGGTCTAAACTAGAACTAAACCAGAACTAAACCAGGACTAAACCATGACTAAACCAAGACTAAACCAGGACTAAACCAGGACTAAACCAGGTCTAAACCAGGTCTAAACCAGGACTAAACCAGGTCTAAACCAGGGCTAAACCAGGACTAAACCAGGACTAAACCAGGTCTAAAGCAGGACTAAACCAGGACTAAACCAGGACTAAACCAGGACTAAACCAGGACTAAACCAGGACTAAACCAGGTCTAAACCAGGTCTAAAGCAGGACTAAACCAGGACTAAACCAGGTCTAAACCAGGTCTAAACCAGGACTAAACCAGGTCTAAACCAGGGCTAAACCAGGACTAAACCAGGACTAAACCAGGTCTAAAGCAGGACTAAACCACCACTAAACCAGGACTAAACCAGGACTAAACCCGGTCTAAACTAGAACTAAACCAGAACTAAACCAGGACTAAACCAGGACTAAACCAAGACTAAACCAGGACTAAACCAGGACTAAACCAGGCCTAAACCAGGACTAAACCAGGTCTAAACCAGGACTAAACCAGGACTAAACCAGGACTAAACCAGGACTAAACCAGGACTAAACCCGGTCTAAACTAGAACTAAACCAGAACTAAACCAGGACTAAACCAGGACTAAACCAAGACTAAACCAGGACTAAACCAGGACTAAACCAGGTCTAAACCAGGTCTAAACCAGGACTAAACCAGGTCTAAACCAGGGCTAAACCAGGACTAAACCAGGACTAAACCAGGTCTAAAGCAGGACTAAACCAGGACTAAACCAGGACTAAACCAGGACTAAACCAGGTCTAAAGCAGGACTAAACCAGGACTAAACCAGGACTAAACCAGGACTAAACCAGGTCTAAACCAGGACTAAACCAGGACTAAACCAGGTCTAAAGCAGGACTAAACCAGGACTAAACCAGGACTAAACCAGGACTAAACCAGGTCTAAACCAGGGCTAAACCAGGACTAAACCAGGACTAAACCAGGACTAAACCCGGTCTAAACTAGAACTAAACCAGAACTAAACCAGGACTAAACCAGGACTAAACCAAGACTAAACCAGGACTAAACCAGGACTAAACCAGGACTAAACCAGGACTAAACCAGGACTAAACCAGGTCTAAACCAGGTCTAAAGCAGGACTAAACCAGGACTAAACCAGGTCTAAACCAGGTCTAAACCAGGACTAAACCAGGTCTAAACCAGGGCTAAACCAGGACTAAACCAGGACTAAACCAGGTCTAAAGCAGGACTAAACCAGGACTAAACCAGGACTAAACCAGGACTAAACCAGGTCTAAAGCAGGACTAAACCAGGACTAAACCAGGACTAAACCAGGACTAAACCAGGTCTAAAGCAGGACTAAACCAGGACTAAACCAGGACTAAACCAGGACTAAACCAGGTCTAAACCAGGGCTAAACCAGGACTAAACCAGGACTAAACCAGGACTAAACCCGGTCTAAACTAGAACTAAACCAGAACTAAACCAGGACTAAACCAGGACTAAACCAGGACTAAACCAGGACTAAACCAGGACTAAACCAGGACTAAACCAATACTAAAGCAGGACTAAACCAGGACTAAACCAGGACTAAACCAGGTCTAAACCAGGTCTAAAGCAGGACTAAACCAGGACTAAACCAGGTCTAAACCAGGTCTAAACCAGGACTAAACCAGGTCTAAACCAGGGCTAAACCAGGACTAAACCAGGACTAAACCAGGTCTAAAGCAGGACTAAACCAGGACTAAACCAGGACTAAACCAGGACTAAACCAGGTCTAAACCAGGGCTAAACCAGGACTAAACCAGGACTAAACCAGGACTAAACCCGGTCTAAACTAGAACTAAACCAGGACTAAACCAAGACTAAACCAGGACTAAACCAGGACTAAACCAGGACTAAACCAGGACTAAACCAAGACTAAACTAGGACTAAACCAGGACTAAACCAGGACTAAACCAGGTCTAAACCAGGACTAAACCAGGTCTAAACCAGGGCTAAACCAGGACTAAACCAGGACTAAAGCAGGACTAAACCAGGACTAAACCAGGACTAAACCAGGTCTAAACCAGGGCTAAACCAGGACTAAACCAGGACTAAACCAGGACTAAACCCGGTCTAAACTAGAACTAAACCAGAACTAAACCAGGACTAAACCAGGACTAAACCCGGTCTAAACTAGAACTAAACCAGAACTAAACCAGGACTAAACCAGGACTAAACCAAGACTAAACCAGGACTAAACCAGGACTAAACCAGGTCTAAACCAGGTCTAAACCAGGACTAAACCAGGTCTAAACCAGGGCTAAACCAGGACTAAACCAGGACTAAACCAGGTCTAAAGCAGGACTAAACCAGGACTAAACCAGGACTAAACCAGGACTAAACCAGGACTAAACCAGGACTAAACCAGGACTAAACCAGGTCTAAACCAGGTCTAAAGCAGGACTAAACCAGGACTAAACCAGGTCTAAACCAGGTCTAAACCAGGACTAAACCAGGTCTAAACCAGGGCTTAAAACCAGGACTAAACCAGGACTAAACCAGGTCTAAAGCAGGACTAAACCAGGACTAAACCAGGACTAAACCAGGACTAAACCCGGTCTAAACTAGAACTAAACCAGAACTAAACCAGGACTAAACCAGGACTAAACCAAGACTAAATCAGGACTAAACCAGGACTAAACCAGGCCTAAACCAGGACTAAACCAGGACTAAACCAGGACTAAACCAGGACTAAACCAGGTCTAAACCAGGGCTAAACCAGGACTAAACCAGGACTAAACCAGGACTAAACCCGGTCTAAACTAGAACTAAACCAGAACTAAACCAGGACTAAACCAGGACTAAACCAAGACTAAACCAGGACTAAACCAGGACTAAACCAGGCCTAAACCAGGACTAAACCAGGACTAAACCAGGACTAAACCAGGACTAAACCAGGTCTAAACCAGGGCTAAACCAGGACTAAACCAGGACTAAACCAGGACTAAACCCGGTCTAAACTAGAACTAAACCAGAACTAAACCAGGACTAAACCAGGACTAAACCAAGACTAAACCAGCACTAAACCAGGACTAAACCAGGTCTAAACCAGGTCTAAACCAGGACTAAACCAGGTCTAAACCAGGGCTAAACCAGGACTAAACCAGGACTAAACCAGGTCTAAAGCAGGACTAAACCAGGACTAAACCAGGACTAAACCAGGACTAAAACAGGACTAAACCAGGACTAAACCAGGTCTAAACCAGGTCTAAAGCAGGACTAAACCAGGACTAAACCAGGTCTAAACCAGGTCTAAACCAGGACTAAACCAGGTCTAAACCAGGGCTAAACCAGGACTAAACCAGGACTAAACCAGGTCTAAAGCAGGACTAAACCAGGACTAAACCAGGACTAAACCAGGACTAAACCCGGTCTAAACTAGAACTAAACCAGAACTAAACCAGGACTAAACCAGGACTAAACCAAGACTAAACCAGGACTAAACCAGGACTAAACCAGGCCTAAACCAGGACTAAACCAGGACTAAACCAGGACTAAACCAGGTCTAAACCAGGGCTAAACCAGGACTAAACCAGGACTAAACCAGGACTAAACCCGGTCTAAACTAGAACTAAACCAGAACTAAACCAGGACTAAACCAGGACTAAACCAAGACTAAACCAGGACTAAACCAGGACTAAACCAGGTCTAAACCAGGTCTAAACCAGGACTAAACCAGGTCTAAACCAGGGCTAAACCAGGACTAAACCAGGACTAAACCAGGTCTAAAGCAGGACTAAACCAGGACTAAACCAGGACTAAACCAGGACTAAACCAGGTCTAAAGCAGGACTAAACCAGGACTAAACCAGGACTAAACCAGGACTAAACCAGGTCTAAACCAGGACTAAACCAAGACTAAACCAGGTCTAAAGCAGGACTAAACCAGGACTAAACCAGGACTAAACCAGGACTAAACCAGGTCTAAACCAGGGCTAAACCAGGACTAAACCAGGACTAAACCAGGACTAAACCCGGTCTAAACTAGAACTAAACCAGAACTAAACCAGGACTAAACCAGGACTAAACCAAGACTAAACCAGGACTAAACCAGGACTAAACCAGGACTAAACCAGGACTAAACCAGGACTAAACCAGGACTAAACCAGGTCTAAACCAGGTCTAAAGCAGGACTAAACCAGGACTAAACCAGGTCTAAACCAGGTCTAAACCAGGACTAAACCAGGTCTAAACCAGGGCTAAACCAGGACTAAACCAGGACTAAACCAGGTCTAAAGCAGGACTAAACCAGGACTAAACCAGGACTAAACCAGGACTAAACCAGGTCTAAAGCAGGACTAAACCAGGACTAAACCAGGACTAAACCAGGACTAAACCAGGTCTAAACCAGGACTAAACCAGGACTAAACCAGGTCTAAAGCAGGACTAAACCAGGACTAAACCAGGACTAAACCAGGACTAAACCAGGTCTAAACCAGGGCTAAACCAGGACTAAACCAGGACTAAACCAGGACTAAACCCGGTCTAAACTAGAACTAAACCAGAACTAAACCAGGACTAAACCAGGACTAAACCAGGACTAAACCAGGACTAAACCAGGACTAAACCAGGACTAAACCAATACTAAAGCAGGACTAAACCAGGACTAAACCAGGACTAAACCAGGTCTAAACCAGGTCTAAAGCAGGACTAAACCAGGACTAAACCAGGTCTAAACCAGGTCTAAACCAGGACTAAACCAGGTCTAAACCAGGGCTAAACCAGGACTAAACCAGGACTAAACCAGGTCTAAAGCAGGACTAAACCAGGACTAAACCAGGACTAAACCAGGACTAAACCAGGTCTAAACCAGGGCTAAACCAGGACTAAACCAGGACTAAACCAGGACTAAACCCGGTCTAAACTAGAACTAAACCAGAACTAAACCAGGACTAAACCAGGACTAAACCAAGACTAAACCAGGACTAAACCAGGACTAAACCAGGACTAAACCAGGACTAAACTAGGACTAAACCAGGACTAAACCAGGACTAAACCAGGTCTAAACCAGGACTAAACCAGGTCTAAACCAGGGCTAAACCAGGACTAAACCAGGACTAAAGCAGGACTAAACCAGGACTAAACCAGGACTAAACCAGGACTAAACCAGGTCTAAACCAGGGCTAAACCAGGACTAAACCAGGACTAAACCAGGACTAAACCCGGTCTAAACTAGAACTAAACCAGAACTAAACCAGGACTAAACCAGGACTAAACCCGGTCTAAACTAGAACTAAACCAGAACTAAACCAGGACTAAACCAGGACTAAACCAAGACTAAACCAGGACTAAACCAGGACTAAACCAGGTCTAAACCAGGTCTAAACCAGGACTAAACCAGGTCTAAACCAGGGCTAAACCAGGACTAAACCAGGACTAAACCAGGTCTAAACCAGGACTAAACCAGGACTAAACCAGGACTAAACCAGGACTAAACCAGGACTAAACCAGGACTAAACCAGGTCTAAAGCAGGACTAAACCAGGACTAAACCAGGTCTAAACCAGGTCTAAACCAGGACTAAACCAGGTCTAAACCAGGGCTAAACCAGGACTAAACCAGGACTAAACCAGGTCTAAAGCAGGACTAAACCAGGACTAAACCAGGACTAAACCCGGTCTAAACTAGAACTAAACCAGAACTAAACCAGGACTAAACCAGGACTAAACCAAGACTAAACCAGGACTAAACCAGGACTAAACCAGGCCTAAACCAGGACTAAACCAGGACTAAACCAGGACTAAACCAGGACTAAACCAGGTCTAAACCAGGGCTAAACCAGGACTAAACCAGGACTAAACCAGGACTAAACCCGGTCTAAACTAGAACTAAACCAGAACTAAACCAGGACTAAACCAGGACTAAACCAAGACTAAACCAGGACTAAACCAGGACTAAACCAGGTCTAAACCAGGTCTAAACCAGGACTAAACCAGGTCTAAACCAGGGCTAAACCAGGACTAAACCAGGACTAAACCAGGTCTAAAGCAGGACTAAACCAGGACTAAACCAGGACTAAACCAGGACTAAACCAGGTCTAAAGCAGGACTAAACCAGGACTAAACCAGGACTAAATCAGGACTAAACCAGGTCTAAACCAGGACTAAACCAGGACTAAACCAGGTCTAAAGCAGGACTAAACCAGGACTAAACCAGGACTAAACCAGGACTAAACCAGGTCTAAACCAGGGCTAAACCAGGACTAAACCAGGACTAAACCAGGACTAAACCCGGTCTAAACTAGAACTAAACCAGAACTAAACCAGGACTAAACCAGGACTAAACCAAGACTAAACCAGGACTAAACCAGGACTAAACCAGGACTAAACCAGGACTAAACCAGGACTAAACCAGGACTAAACCAGGTCCAAACCAGGTCTAAAGCAGGACTAAACCAGGACTAAACCAGGTCTAAACCAGGTCTAAACCAGGACTAAACCAGGTCTAAACCAGGGCTAAACCAGGACTAAACCAGGACTAAACCAGGTCTAAAGCAGGACTAAACCAGGACTAAACCAGGACTAAACCAGGACTAAACCAGGTCTAAAGCAGGACTAAACCAGGACTAAACCAGGACTAAACCAGGACTAAACCAGGTCTAAACCAGGACTAAACCAGGACTAAACCAGGTCTAAAGCAGGACTAAACCAGGACTAAACCAGGTCTAAAGCAGGACTAAACCAGGGCTAAACCAGGACTAAACCAGGACTAAACCAGGACTAAACCCGGTCTAAACTAGAACTAAACCAGAACTAAACCAGGACTAAACCAGGACTAAACCAGGACTAAACCAGGACTAAACCAGGACTAAACCAGGACTAAACCAATACTAAAGCAGGACTAAACCAGGACTAAACCAGGACTAAACCAGGTCTAAACCAGGTCTAAAGCAGGACTAAACCAGGACTAAACCAGGTCTAAACCAGGTCTAAACCAGGACTAAACCAGGTCTAAACCAGGGCTAAACCAGGACTAAACCAGGACTAAACCAGGTCTAAAGCAGGACTAAACCAGGACTAAACCAGGACTAAACCAGGACTAAACCAGGTCTAAACCAGGGCTAAACCAGGACTAAACCAGGACTAAACCAGGACTAAACCCGGTCTAAACTAGAACTAAACCAGAACTAAACCAGGACTAAACCAGGACTAAACCAAGACTAAACCAGGACTAAACCAGGACTAAACCAGGACTAAACCAGGACTAAACCAAGACTAAACTAGGACTAAACCAAGACTAAACCAAGACTAAACTAGGACTAAACCAGAACTAAACTAGAACTAAACCAGAACTAAACCAGGACTAAACCAGGACTAAACCAAGACTAAACCAGGACTAAACCAGGACTAAACCAGGACTAAACCAAGACTAAACTAGGACTAAACCAAGACTAAACCAAGACTAAACCAGGACTAAACCAGGACTAAACCAGGACTAAACCCGGTCTAAACTAGAACTAAACCAGAACTAAACCAGGACTAAACCAGGACTAAACCAAGACTAAACCAGGACTAAACCCGGTCTAAACTAGAACTAAACCAGAACTAAACCAGGACTAAGCCAGGACTAAACCAGGTCTAAACCAGGGCTAAACCAGGACTAAACCAGGACTAAACCAGGACTAAACCCGGTCTAAACTAGAACTAAACCAGAACTAAACCAGGACTAAACCAGGACTAAACCAAGACTAAACCAGGACTAAACCAGGACTAAACCAGGACTAAACCAGGTCTAAACCAGGACTAAACCAGGACTAAACCAGGACTAAACCAAGACTAAACTAGGACTAAACCAGGACTAAACCAGGACTAAACCAGGACTAAAGCAGGACTAAACCAGGACTAAACCAAGACTAAACCAGGACTAAACCAGGACTAAACCAGGTCTAAACCAGGTCTAAACCAGGACTAAACCAGGTCTAAACCAGGGCTAAACCAGGACTAAACCAGGACTAAACCAGGTCTAAAGCAGGACTAAACCAGGACTAAACCAGGACTAAACCAGGACTAAACCAGGTCTAAAGCAGGACTAAACCAGGACTAAACCAGGACTAAACCAGGACTAAACCAGGTCTAAACCAGGACTAAACCAGGACTAAACCAGGTCTAAAGCAGGACTAAACCAGGACTAAACCAGGACTAAACCAGGACTAAACCAGGTCTAAACCAGGGCTAAACCAGGACTAAACCAGGACTAAACCAGGACTAAACCCGGTCTAAACTAGAACTAAACCAGAACTAAACCAGGACTAAACCAGGACTAAACCAAGACTAAACCAGGACTAAACCAGGACTAAACCAGGACTAAACCAGGACTAAACCAGGTCTAAACCAGGTCTAAAGCAGGACTAAACCAGGACTAAACCAGGTCTAAACCAGGTCTAAACCAGGACTAAACCAGGTCTAAACCAGGGCTAAACCAGGACTAAACCAGGACTAAACCAGGTCTAAAGCAGGACTAAACCAGGACTAAACCAGGACTAAACCAGGACTAAACCAGGTCTAAAGCAGGACTAAACCAGGACTAAACCAGGACTAAACCAGGACTAAACCAGGTCTAAACCAGGACTAAACCAGGACTAAACCAAGACTAAACCAGGACTAAACCAGGACTAAACCAGGCCTAAACCAGGACTAAACCAGGACTAAACCAGGACTAAACCAGGACTAAACCAGGTCTAAACCAGGGCTAAACCAGGACTAAACCAGGACTAAACCAGGACTAAACCCGGTCTAAACTAGAACTAAACCAGAACTAAACCAGGACTAAACCAGGACTAAACCAAGACTAAACCAGGACTAAACCAGGACTAAACCAGGTCTAAACCAGGTCTAAACCAGGACTAAACCAGGTCTAAACCAGGGCTAAACCAGGACTAAACCAGGACTAAACCAGGTCTAAAGCAGGACTAAACCAGGACTAAACCAGGACTAAACCAGGACTAAACCAGGTCTAAAGCAGGACTAAACCAGGACTAAACCAGGACTAAACCAGGACTAAACCAGGTCTAAACCAGGACTAAACCAGGACTAAACCAGGTCTAAAGCAGGACTAAACCAGGACTAAACCAGGACTAAACCAGGACTAAACCAGGTCTAAACCAGGGCTAAACCAGGACTAAACCAGGACTAAACCAGGACTAAACCCGGTCTAAACTAGAACTAAACCAGAACTAAACCAGGACTAAACCAGGACTAAACCAAGACTAAACCAGGACTAAACCAGGACTAAACCAGGACTAAACCAGGACTAAACCAGGACTAAACCAGGACTAAACCAGGTCCAAACCAGGTCTAAAGCAGGACTAAACCAGGACTAAACCAGGTCTAAACCAGGTCTAAACCAGGACTAAACCAGGTCTAAACCAGGGCTAAACCAGGACTAAACCAGGACTAAACCAGGTCTAAAGCAGGACTAAACCAGGACTAAACCAGGACTAAACCAGGACTAAACCAGGTCTAAAGCAGGACTAAACCAGGACTAAACCAGGACTAAACCAGGACTAAACCAGGTCTAAACCAGGACTAAACCAGGACTAAACCAGGTCTAAAGCAGGACTAAACCAGGACTAAACCAGGACTAAACCAGGACTAAACCAGGTCTAAACCAGGGCTAAACCAGGACTAAACCAGGACTAAACCAGGACTAAACCCGGTCTAAACTAGAACTAAACCAGAACTAAACCAGGACTAAACCAGGACTAAACCAGGACTAAACCAGGACTAAACCAGGACTAAACCAGGACTAAACCAATACTAAAGCAGGACTAAACCAGGACTAAACCAGGACTAAACCAGGTCTAAACCAGGTCTAAAGCAGGACTAAACCAGGACTAAACCAGGTCTAAACCAGGTCTAAACCAGGACTAAACCAGGTCTAAACCAGGGCTAAACCAGGACTAAACCAGGACTAAACCAGGTCTAAAGCAGGACTAAACCAGGACTAAACCAGGACTAAACCAGGACTAAACCAGGACTAAACCAAGACTAAACTAGGACTAAACCAGGACTAAACCAGGACTAAACCAGGTCTAAACCAGGACTAAACCAGGTCTAAACCAGGGCTAAACCAGGACTAAACCAGGACTAAAGCAGGACTAAACCAGGACTAAACCAGGACTAAACCAGGACTAAACCAGGTCTAAACCAGGGCTAAACCAGGACTAAACCAGGACTAAACCCGGTCTAAACTAGAACTAAACCAGAACTAAACCAGGACTAAACCAGGACTAAACCCGGTCTAAACTAGAACTAAACCAGAACTAAACCAGGACTAAACCAGGACTAAACCAGGACTAAACCAGGACTAAACCAGGACTAAACCAGGTCTAAACCAGGTCCAAAGCAGGACTAAACCAGGACTAAACCAGGTCTAAACCAGGTCTAAACCAGGACTAAACCAGGTCTAAACCAGGGCTAAACCAGGACTAAACCAGGACTAAACCAGGTCTAAAGCAGGACTAAACCAGGACTAAACCAGGACTAAACCAGGACTAAACCCGGTCTAAACTAGAACTAAACCAGAACTAAACCAGGACTAAACCAGGACTAAACCAAGACTAAACCAGGACTAAACCAGGACTAAACCAGGACTAAACCAGGCCTAAACCAGGACTAAACCAGGACTAAACCAGGACTAAACCAGGACTAAACCAGGTCTAAACCAGGGCTAAACCAGGACTAAACCAGGACTAAACCAGGACTAAACCCGGTCTAAACTAGAACTAAACCAGAACTAAACCAGGACTAAACCAGGACTAAACCAAGACTAAACCAGGACTAAACCAGGACTAAACCAGGTCTAAACCAGGTCTAAACCAGGACTAAACCAGGTCTAAACCAGGGCTAAACCAGGACTAAACCAGGACTAAACCAGGTCTAAAGCAGGACTAAACCAGGACTAAACCAGGACTAAACCAGGACTAAACCAGGTCTAAAGCAGGACTAAACCAGGACTAAACCAGGACTAAACCAGGACTAAACCAGGTCTAAACCAGGACTAAACCAGGACTAAACCAGGTCTAAAGCAGGACTAAACCAGGACTAAACCAGGACTAAACCAGGACTAAACCAGGTCTAAACCAGGGCTAAACCAGGACTAAACCAGGACTAAACCAGGACTAAACCCGGTCTAAACTAGAACTAAACCAGAACTAAACCAGGACTAAACCAGGACTAAACCAAGACTAAACCAGGACTAAACCAGGACTAAACCAGGACTAAACCAGGACTAAACCAGGACTAAACCAGGTCTAAAGCAGGACTAAACCAGGACTAAACCAGGTCTAAACCAGGTCTAAACCAGGACTAAACCAGGTCTAAACCAGGGCTAAACCAGGACTAAACCAGGACTAAACCAGGTCTAAAGCAGGACTAAACCAGGACTAAACCAGGACTAAACCAGGACTAAACCAGGTCTAAAGCAGGACTAAACCAGGACTAAACCAGGACTAAACCAGGACTAAACCAGGTCTAAACCAGGACTAAACCAGGACTAAACCAGGTCTAAAGCAGGACTAAACCAGGACTAAACCAGGACTAAACCAGGACTAAACCAGGTCTAAACCAGGGCTAAACCAGGACTAAACCAGGACTAAACCAGGACTAAACCCGGTCTAAACTAGAACTAAACCAGAACTAAACCAGGACTAAACCAGGACTAAACCAGGACTAAACCAGGACTAAACCAGGACTAAACCAGGACTAAACCAATACTAAAGCAGGACTAAACCAGGACTAAACCAGGACTAAACCAGGTCTAAACCAGGTCTAAAGCAGGACTAAACCAGGACTAAACCAGGTCTAAACCAGGTCTAAACCAGGACTAAACCAGGTCTAAACCAGGGCTAAACCAGGACTAAACCAGGACTAAACCAGGTCTAAAGCAGGACTAAACCAGGACTAAACCAGGACTAAACCAGGTCTAAACCAGGGCTAAACCAGGACTAAACCAGGACTAAACCAGGACTAAACCCGGTCTAAACTAGAACTAAACCAGAACTAAACCAGGACTAAACCAGGACTAAACCAAGACTAAACCAGGACTAAACCAGGACTAAACCAGGACTAAACCAGGACTAAACTAGGACTAAACCAGGACTAAACCAGGACTAAACCAGGTCTAAACCAGGACTAAACCAGGTCTAAACCAGGGCTAAACCAGGACTAAACCAGGACTAAAGCAGGACTAAACCAGGACTAAACCAAGACTAAACCAGGACTAAACCAGGACTAAACCAGGCCTAAACCAGGACTAAACCAGGACTAAACCAGGACTAAACCAGGACTAAACCAGGTCTAAAGCAGGACTAAACCAGGACTAAACCAGGTCTAAACCAGGTCTAAACCAGGACTAAACCAGGTCTAAACCAGGGCTAAACCAGGACTAAACCAGGACTAAACCAGGTCTAAAGCAGGACTAAACCAGGACTAAACCAGGACTAAACCAGGTCTAAACCAGGGCTAAACCAGGACTAAACCAGGACTAAACCAGGACTAAACCCGGTCTAAACTAGAACTAAACCAGAACTAAACCAGGACTAAACCAGGACTAAACCAAGACTAAACCAGGACTAAACCAGGACTAAACCATGTCTAAACCAGGGCTAAACCAGGACTAAACCAGGACTAAACCAGGACTAAACCAGGACTAAACCAGGTCTAAACCAGGGCTAAACCAGGACTAAACCAGGACTAAACCAGGACTAAACTAGAACTAAACCAGAACTAAACCAGGACTAAACCAGGACTAAACCAGGACTAAACCAGGACTAAACCAGGACTAAACCAAGACTAAAGCAGGACTAAACCAGGACTAAACCAGGACTAAACCAGGTCTAAACCAGGTCTAAAGCAGGTCTAAACCAGGACTAAACCAGGTCTAAACCAGGGCTAAACCAGGACTAAACCAGGACTAAACCAGGTCTAAAGCAGGACTAAACCAGGACTAAACCAGGACTAAACCAGGACTAAACCAGGTCTAAACCAGGGCTAAACCAGGACTAAACCAGGACTAAACCAGGACTAAACCAGGTCTAAACCAGGTCTAAACCAGGACTAAACCAGGTCTAAACCAGGACTAAACCAGGTCTAAACCAGGGCTAAACCAGGACTAAACCAGGACTAAACCAGGTCTAAAGCAGGACTAAACCAGGACTAAACCAGGACTAAACCAGGACTAAACCAGGTCTAAACCAGGGCTAAACCAGGACTAAACCAGGACTAAACCAGGACTAAACCCGGTCTAAACTAGAACTAAACCAGAACTAAACCAGGACTAAACCAGGACTAAACCAAGACTAAACCAGGACTAAACCAGGACTAAACCAGGACTAAACCAGGACTAAACCAAGACTAAACCAGGACTAAACCAGGACTAAACCAGGACTAAACCAGGTCTAAACCAGGACTAAACCAGGTCTAAACCAGGGCTAAACCAGGACTAAACCAGGACTAAACCAGGTCTAAAGCAGGACTAAACCAGGACTAAACCAGGACTAAACCAGGACTAAACCAGGTCTAAACCAGGGCTAAACCAGGACTAAACCAGGACTAAACCAGGACTAAACCCGGTCTAAATTAGAACTAAACCAGAACTAAACCAGGACTAAACCAGGACTAAACCAAGACTAAACCAGGACTAAACCAGGACTAAACCAGGACTAAACCAGGACTAAACCAAGACTAAAGCAGGACTAAACCAGGACTAAACCAGGACTAAACCAGGTCTAAACCAGGTCTAAAGCAGGACTAAACCAGGACTAAACCAGGTCTAAACCAGGTCTAAACCAGGACTAAACCAGGTCTAAACCAGGGCTAAACCAGGACTAAACCAGGACTAAACCAGGTCTAAAGCAGGACTAAACCAGGACTAAACCAGGACTAAACCAGGACTAAACCAGGTCTAAACCAGGGCTAAACCAGGACTAAACCAGGTCTAAAGCAGGACTAAACCAGGACTAAACCAGGACTAAACCAGGACTAAACCAGGTCTAAACCAGGGCTAAACCAGGACTAAATCAGGACTAAACCAGGACTAAACCCGGTCTAAACTAGAACTAAACCAGAACTAAACCAGGACTAAACCAGGACTAAACCAGGACTAAACCAGGACTAAACCAGGTCTAAACCAGGTCTAAAGCAGGACTAAACCAGGACTAAACCAGGTCTAAACCAGGTCTAAACCAGGACTAAACCAGGTCTAAACCAGGGCTAAACCAGGACTAAACCAGGACTAAACCAGGTCTAAAGCAGGACTAAACCAGGACTAAACCAGGACTAAACCCGGTCTAAACTAGAACTAAACCAGAACTAAACCAGGACTAAACCAGGACTAAACCAAGACTAAACCAGGACTAAACCAGGACTAAACCAGGCCTAAACCAGGACTAAACCAGGACTAAACCAGGACTAAACCAGGTCTAAACCAGGTCTAAAGCAGGACTAAACCAGGACTAAACCAGGTCTAAACCAGGTCTAAACCAGGACTAAACCAGGTCTAAACCAGGGCTAAACCAGGACTAAACCAGGTCTAAAGCAGGACTAAACCAGGACTAAACCAGGACTAAACCAGGACTAAACCAGGTCTAAACCAGGGCTAAACCAGGACTAAACCAGGACTAAACCAGGACTAAACCCGGTCTAAACTAGAACTAAACCAGAACTAAACCAGGACTAAACCAGGACTAAACCAAGACTAAACCAGGACTAAACCAGGACTAAACCAGGTCTAAACCAGGTCTAAACCAGGACTAAACCAGGTCTAAACCAGGGCTAAACCAGGACTAAACCAGGACTAAACCAGGTCTAAAGCAGGACTAAACCAGGACTAAACCAGGACTAAACCAGGACTAAACCAGGTCTAAAGCAGGACTAAACCAGGACTAAACCAGGACTAAACCAGGACTAAACCAGGTCTAAACCAGGACTAAACCAGGACTAAACCAGGTCTAAAGCAGGACTAAACCAGGACTAAACCAGGACTAAACCAGGACTAAACCAGGTCTAAACCAGGGCTAAACCAGGACTAAACCAGGACTAAACCAGGACTAAACCCGGTCTAAACTAGAACTAAACCAGAACTAAACCAGGACTAAACCAGGACTAAACCAAGACTAAACCAGGACTAAACCAGGACTAAACCAGGACTAAACCAGGACTAAACCAGGACTAAACCAGGACTAAACCAGGTCTAAACCAGGTCTAAAGCAGGACTAAACCAGGACTAAACCAGGTCTAAACCAGGTCTAAACCAGGACTAAACCAGGTCTAAACCAGGGCTAAACCAGGACTAAACCAGGACTAAACCAGGTCTAAAGCAGGACTAAACCAGGACTAAACCAGGACTAAACCAGGACTAAACCAGGTCTAAAGCAGGACTAAACCAGGACTAAACCAGGACTAAACCAGGACTAAACCAGGTCTAAACCAGGACTAAACCAGGACTAAACCAGGTCTAAAGCAGGACTAAACCAGGACTAAACCAGGACTAAACCAGGACTAAACCAGGTCTAAACCAGGGCTAAACCAGGACTAAACCAGGACTAAACCAGGACTAAACCCGGTCTAAACTAGAACTAAACCAGAACTAAACCAGGACTAAACCAGGACTAAACCAGGACTAAACCAGGACTAAACCAGGACTAAACCAGGACTAAACCAATACTAAAGCAGGACTAAACCAGGACTAAACCAGGACTAAACCAGGTCTAAACCAGGTCTAAAGCAGGACTAAACCAGGACTAAACCAGGTCTAAACCAGGTCTAAACCAGGACTAAACCAGGTCTAAACCAGGGCTAAACCAGGACTAAACCAGGACTAAACCAGGTCTAAAGCAGGACTAAACCAGGACTAAACCAGGCCTAAACCAGGACTAAACCAGGACTAAACCAGGACTAAACCAGGACTAAACCAGGTCTAAACCAGGTCTAAAGCAGGACTAAACCAGGACTAAACCAGGTCTAAACCAGGTCTAAACCAGGACTAAACCAGGTCTAAACCAGGGCTAAACCAGGACTAAACCAGGACTAAACCAGACTTAAAGCAGGACTAAACCAGGACTAAACCAGGACTAAACCAGGTCTAAACCAGGGCTAAACCAGGACTAAACCAGGACTAAACCAGGACTAAACCCGGTCTAAACTAGAACTAAACCAGAACTAAACCAGGACTAAACCAGGACTAAACCAAGACTAAACCAGGACTAAACCAGGACTAAACCAGGACTAAACCAAGACTAAACCAGGACTAAACCAGGACTAAACCAGGTCTAAACCAGGTCTAAAGCAGGACTAAACCAGGACTAAACCAGGTCTAAACCAGGTCTAAACCAGGACTAAACCAGGTCTAAACCAGGGCTAAACCAGGACTAAACCAGGACTAAACCAGGACTAAACCAGGACTAAACCAGGTCTAAACCAGGGCTAAACCAGGACTAAACCAGGACTAAACCAGGACTAAACCCGGTCTAAACTAGAACTAAACCAGAACTAAACCAGGACTAAACCAGGACTAAACCAGGACTAAACCAGGACTAAACCAGGACTAAACCAAGACTAAAGCAGGACTAAACCAGGACTAAACCAGGACTAAACCAGGTCTAAACCAGGTCTAAAGCAGGTCTAAACCAGGACTAAACCAGGTCTAAACCAGGGCTAAACCAGGACTAAACCAGGACTAAACCAGGTCTAAAGCAGGACTAAACCAGGACTAAACCAGGACTAAACCAGGACTAAACCAGGGCTAAACCAGGACTAAACCAGGACTAAACCAGGACTAAACCAGGTCTAAACCAGGTCTAAACCAGGACTAAACCAGGTCTAAACCAGGGCTAAACCAGGACTAAACCAGGACTAAACCAGGTCTAAAGCAGGACTAAACCCGGTCTAAACTAGAACTAAACTAGAACTAAACCAGGACTAAACCAGGACTAAACCAAGACTAAACCAGGACTAAACCAGGACTAAACCAGGACTAAACCAGGACTAAACCAAGACTAAACCAGGACTAAACCAGGACTAAACCAGGACTAAACCAGGTCTAAACCAGGACTAAACCAGGTCTAAACCAGGACTAAACCAGGTCTAAAGCAGGACTAAACCAGGACTAAACCAGGACTAAACCAGGACTAAACCAGGTCTAAACCAGGGCTAAACCAGGACTAAACCAGGACTAAACCAGGACTAAACCCGGTCTAAACTAGAACTAAACCAGAACTAAACCAGGACTAAACCAGGACTAAACCAAGACTAAACCAGGACTAAACCAGGACTAAACCAGGACTAAACCAGGACTAAACCAAGACTAAAGCAGCACTAAACCAGGACTAAACCAGGACTAAACCAGGTCTAAACCAGGTCTAAAGCAGGACTAAACCAGGACTAAACCAGGTCTAAACCAGGTCTAAACCAGGACTAAACCAGGTCTAAACCAGGGCTAAACCAGGACTAAACCAGGACTAAACCAGGTCTAAAGCAGGACTAAACCAGGACTAAACCAGGACTAAACCAGGACTAAACCAGGTCTAAACCAGGGCTAAACCAGGACTAAACCAGGACTAAACCAGGACTAAACCCGGTCTAAACTAGAACTAAACCAGAACTAAACCAGGACTAAACCAGGACTAAACCAAGACTAAACCAGGACTAAACCAGGACTAAACCAGGACTAAACCAGGTCTAAACCAGGGCTAAACCAGGACTAAACCAGGACTAAACCAGGTCTAAAGCAGGACTAAACCAGGACTAAACCAGGACTAAACCAGGACTAAACCAGGTCTAAACCAGGGCTAAACCAGGACTAAACCAGGACTAAACCAGGACTAAACCAGGACTAAACCCGGTCTAAACTAGAACTAAACCAGAACTAAACCAGGACTAAACCAGGACTAAACCAAGACTAAACCAGGACTAAACCAGGACTAAACCAGGACTAAACCAGGACTAAACCAGGACTAAACCAGGTCTAAACCAGGTCTAAAGCAGGACTAAACCAGGACTAAACCAGGTCTAAACCAGGTCTAAACCAGGACTAAACCAGGTCTAAACCAGGGCTAAACCAGGACTAAACCAGGACTAAACCAGGTCTAAAGCAGGACTAAACCAGGACTAAACCAGGACTAAACCAGGTCTAAACCAGGACTAAACCAGGACTAAACCAGGACTAAACCCGGTCTAAACTAGAACTAAACCAGAACTAAACCAGGACTAAACCAGGACTAAACCAAGACTAAACCAGGACTAAACCAGGACTAAACCAGGACTAAACCAGGACTAAACCAAGACTAAAGCAGGACTAAACCAGGACTAAACCAGGACTAAACCAGGTCTAAACCAGGTCTAAAGCAGGACTAAACCAGGACTAAACCAGGTCTAAACCAGGTCTAAACCAGGACTAAACCAGGTCTAAACCAGGGCTAAACCAGGACTAAACCAGGACTAAACCAGGTCTAAAGCAGGACTAAACCAGGACTAAACCAGGACTAAACCAGGACTAAACCAGGTCTAAACCAGGGCTAAACCAGGACTAAACCAGGACTAAACCAGGACTAAACCCGGTCTAAACTAGAACTAAACCAGAACTAAACCAGGACTAAACCAGGACTAAACCAAGACTAAACCAGGACTAAACCAGGACTAAACCAGGACTAAACCAAGACTAAACCAGGACTAAACCAGGACTAAACCAGGACTAAACCAGGACTAAACCAGGACTAAACCAGGACTAAACCAGGTCTAAACCAGGGCTAAACCAGGACTAAACCAGGTCTAAAGCAGGACTAAACCAGGACTAAACCAGGACTAAACCAGGTCTAAACCAGGACTAAACCAGGTCTAAACCAGGACTAAACCAGGACTAAACCAGGTCTAAACCAGGACTAAACCAGGTCTAAACCAGGGCTAAACCAGGACTAAACCAGGACTAAACCAGGACTAAACCAGGACTAAACCAGGACTAAACCCGGTCTAAACTAGAACTAAACCAGAACTAAACCAGGACAAAACCAGGACTAAACCAAGACTAAACCAGGACTAAACCAGGACTAAACCAGGACTAAACCAGGACTAAACCAGGACTAAACCAGGTCTAAACCAGGACTAAACCAGGACTAAACCAGGGCTAAACCAGGACTAAACCAGGACTAAACCAGGTCTAAACCAGGACTAAACCAGGTCTAAACTAGAACTAAACCAGGACTAAACCAAGACTAAACCAGGACTAAACCAGGACTAAACCCGGTCTAAACTAGAACTAAATTAGAACTAAACCAGGACTAAACCAGGACTAAACCAGGACTAAACCAGGACTAAACCAAGACTAAAGCAGGACTAAACCAGGACTAAACCAGGACTAAACCAGGTCTAAACCAGGTCTAAAGCAGGTCTAAACCAGGACTAAACCAGGTCTAAACCGGGGCTAAACCAGGACTAAACCAGGACTAAACCAGGTCTAAAGCAGGACTAAACCAGGACTAAACCAGGACTAAACCAGGACTAAACCAGGTCTAAACCAGGGCTAAACCAGGACTAAACCAGGACTAAACCAGGACTAAACCAGGTCTAAACCAGGTCTAAACCAGGACTAAACCAGGTCTAAACCAGGGCTAAACCAGGACTAAACCAGGACTAAACCAGGTCTAAAGCAGGACTAAACCAGGACTAAACCAGGACTAAACCAGGACTAAACCAGGTCTAAACCAGGGCTAAACCAGGACTAAACCAGGACTAAACCAGGACTAAACCCGGTTTAAACTAGAACTAAACCAGAACTAAACCAGGACTAAACCAGGACTAAACCAAGACTAAACCAGGACTAAACCAGGACTAAACCAGGACTAAACCAGGACTAAACCAAGACTAAAGCAGGACTAAACCAGGACTAAACCAGGACTAAACCAGGTCTAAACCTGGTCTAAAGCAGGACTAAACCAGGACTAAACCAGGTCTAAACCAGGTCTAAACCAGGACTAAACCAGGTCTAAACCAGGGCTAAACCAGGACTAAACCAGGACTAAACCAGGTCTAAAGCAGGACTAAACCAGGACTAAACCAGGACTAAACCAGGACTAAACCAGGTCTAAACCAGGGCTAAACCAGGACTAAACCAGGACTAAACCAGGACTAAACCAGGACTAAACCAAGACTAAACCAGGACTAAACCAGGACTAAACCAGGACTAAACCAGGTCTAAACCAGGACTAAACCAGGTCTAAACCAGGTCTAAAGCAGGACTAAACCAGGACTAAACCAGGACTAAACCAGGTCTAAAGCAGGACTAAACCAGGACTAAACCAGGACTAAACCAGGACTAAACCAGGTCTAAACCAGGGCTAAACCAGGACTAAACCAGGACTAAACCAGGACTAAACCCGGTCTAAACTAGAACTAAACCAGAACTAAACCAGGACTAAACCAGGACTAAACCAAGACTAAACCAGGACTAAACCAGGACTAAACCAGGACTAAACCAGGACTAAACCAGGACTAAACCAGGACTAAACCAGGTCTAAACCAGGTCTAAAGCAGGACTAAACCTGGACTAAACCAGGTCTAAACCAGGTCTAAACCAGGACTAAACCAGGTCTAAACCAGGGCTAAACCAGGACTAAACCAGGACTAAACCAGGTCTAAAGCAGGACTAAACCAGGACTAAACCAGGACTAAACCAGGACTAAACCAGGTCTAAACCAGGGCTAAACCAGGACTAAACCAGGACTAAACCAGGACTAAACCCGGTCTAAACTAGAACTAAACCAGAACTAAACCAGGACTAAACCAGGACTAAACCAAGACTAAACCAGGACTAAACCAGGACTAAACCAGGACTAAACCAGGACTAAACCAAGACTAAACCAGGACTAAACCAGGACTAAACCAGGACTAAACCAGGTCTAAACCAGGTCTAAAGCAGGACTAAACCAGGACTAAACCAGGTCTAAACCAGGTCTAAACCAGGACTAAACCAGGTCTAAACCAGGGCTAAACCAGGACTAAACCAGGACTAAACCAGGTCTAAAGCAGGACTAAACCAGGACTAAACCAGGACTAAACCAGGACTAAACCAGGTCTAAACCAGGGCTAAACCAGGACTAAACCAGGACTAAACCAGGACTAAACCCGGTCTAAACTAGAACTAAACCAGAACTAAACCAGGACTAAACCAGGACTAAACCAAGACTAAACCAGGACTAAACCAGGACTAAACCAGGACTAAACCAGGACTAAACCAAGACTAAAGCAGGACAAAACCAGGACTAAACCAGGACTAAACCAGGTCTAAACCAGGTCTAAAGCAGGACTAAACCAGGACTAAACCAGGTCTAAACCAGGTCTAAACCAGGACTAAACCAGGTCTAAACCAGGGCTAAACCAGGACTAAACCAGGACTAAACCAGGTCTAAAGCAGGACTAAACCAGGACTAAACCAGGACTAAACCAGGACTAAACCAGGTCTAAACCAGGGCTAAACCAGGACTAAACCAGGACTAAACCAGGACTAAACCCGGTCTAAACTAGAACTAAACCAGAACTAAACCAGGACTAAACCAGGACTAAACCAAGACTAAACCAGGACTAAACCAGGACTAAACCAGGACTAAACCAAGACTAAACCAGGACTAAACCAGGACTAAACCAGGACTAAACCAGGACTAAACCAGGTCTAAACCAGGACTAAACCAGGACTAAACCAGGGCTAAACCAGGACTAAACCAGGACTAAACCAGGTCTAAACCAGGGCTAAACCAGGACTAAACCAGGTCTAAAGCAGGACTAAACCAGGTCTAAACCAGGACTAAACCAGGACTAAACCAGGTCTAAACCAGGACTAAACCAGGTCTAAACCAGGACTAAACCAGGACTAAACCAGGTCTAAACCAGGACTAAACCAGGTCTAAACCAGGGCTAAACCAGGACTAAACCAGGACTAAACCAGGACTAAACCAGGTCTAAAGCAGGACTAAACCAGGACTAAACCAGGACTAAACCAGGACTAAACCCGGTCTAAACTAGAACTAAACCAGAACTAAAGCAGGACTAAACCAGGACTAAACCAAGACTAAACCAGGACTAAACCAGGACTAAACCAGGACTAAACCAGGACTAAACCAAGACTAAACCAGGACTAAACCAGGACTAAACCAGGACTAAACCAGGTCTAAACCAGGACTAAACCAGGACTAAACCAGGTCTAAACCAGGGCTAAACCAGGACTAAACCAGGACTAAACCAGGACTAAACCAGGACTAAACCAGGTCTAAAGCAGGACTAAACCAGGTCTAAACCAGGACTAAACCAGGACTAAACCAGGACTAAACCAGGTCTAAACTAGAACTAAACCAGGACTAAACCAAGACTAAACCAGGACTAAACCAGGACTAAACCCGGTCTAAACTAGAACTAAACCAGGACTAAACCAAGACTAAACCAGGACTAAACCAGGACTAAACCAGGACTAAACCAAGACTAAACCAGGACTAAACCAGGACTAAACCAGGACTAAACCAGGTCTAAACCAGGACTAAACCAGGACTAAACCAGGGCTAAACCAGGACTAAACCAGGACTAAACCAGGTCTAAACCAGGGCTAAACCAGGTCTAAACCAGGACTAAACCAGGACTAAACCAGGTCTAAACCAGGGCTAAACCAGGACTAAACCAGGACTAAACCAGGACTAAACCAGGTCTAAAGCAGGACTAAACCAGGTCTAAACCAGGACTAAACCAGGTCTAAACCAGGACTAAACCAGGACTAAACCAGGACTAAACCAGGACTAAACCAGGACTAAACCAGGACTAAACCGGGTCTAAACTAGAACTAAACCAGGACTAAACCAAGACTGAACCAGGACTAAACCAGGACTAAACCAGGACTAAACCAGGACTAAACCAGGTCTAAACCAGGACTAAACCAGGTCTAAAGCAGGACTAAACCAGGACTAAACCAGGACTAAACCAGGACTAAACCAGGACTAAACCAGGTCTAAAGCAGGACTAAACCAGGTCTAAACCAGGACTAAACCAGAACTAAACCAGGACTAAACCAGGACTAAACTAGGACTAAACCAGGTCTAAACCAGGACTAAACCAGGTCTAAACCAGGGCTAAACCAGGACTAAACCAGGACTAAACCAGGACTAAACCAGGTCTAAAGCAGGACTAAACCAGGACTAAACCAGGACTAAACCAGGACTAAACCAGGACTAAACCAGGACTAAACCCGGTCTAAACTAGAACTAAACCAGAACTAAACCAGGACTAAACCAGGACTAAACCAGGACTAAACCAGGACTAAACCAGGACTAAACCAAGACTAAACCAGGACTAAACCAGGACTAAACCAGGACTAAACCAGGACTAAACCAGGTCTAAACCAGGACTAAACCAGGACTAAACCAGGGCTAAACCAGGACTAAACCAGGACTAAACCAGGTCTAAAGCAGGACTAAACCAGGACTAAACCAGGACTAAACCAGGACTAAACCAGGTCTAAACCAGGACTAAACCAGGACTAAACCAGGACTAAACCCGGTCTAAACTAGAACTAAACCAGAACTAAACCAGGACTAAACCAGGACTAAACCAAGACTAAACCAGGACTAAACCAGGACTAAACCAGGACTAAACCAAGACTAAAGCAGGACTAAACCAGGACTAAACCAGGACTAAACCAGGTCTAAACCAGGTCTAAAGCAGGACTAAACCAGGACTAAACCAGGTCTAAACCAGGTCTAAACCAGGACTAAACCAGGTCTAAACCAGGGCTAAACCAGGACTAAACCAGGACTAAACCAGGTCTAAAGCAGGACTAAACCAGGACTAAACCAGGACTAAACCAGGACTAAACCAGGTCTAAACCAGGGCTAAACCAGGACTAAACCAGGACTAAACCAGGACTAAACCCGGTCTAAACTAGAACTAAACCAGAACTAAACCAGGACTAAACCAGGACTAAACCAAGACTAAACCAGGACTAAACCAGGACTAAACCAGGACTAAACCAAGACTAAACCAGGACTAAACCAGGACTAAACCAGGACTAAACCAGGACTAAACCAGGTCTAAACCAGGACTAAACCAGGACTAAACCAGGGCTAAACCAGGACTAAACCAGGACTAAACCAGGTCTAAACCAGGGCTAAACCAGGACTAAACCAGGTCTAAAGCAGGACTAAACCAGGACTAAACCAGGACTAAACCAGGTCTAAACCAGGACTAAACCAGGTCTAAACCAGGACTAAACCAGGACTAAACCAGGTCTAAACCAGGACTAAACCAGGTCTAAACCAGGGCTAAACCAGGACTAAACCAGGACTAAACCAGGACTAAACCAGGTCTAAAGCAGGACTAAACCAGGACTAAACCAGGACTAAACCAGGACTAAACCCGGTCTAAACTAGAACTAAACCAGAACTAAACCAGGACAAAACCAGGACTAAACCAAGACTAAACCAGGACTAAACCAGGACTAAACCAGGACTAAACCAGGACTAAACCAAGACTAAACCAGGACTAAACCAGGACTAAACCAGGACTAAACCAGGTCTAAACCAGGACTAAACCAGGACTAAACCAGGACTAAACCAGGACTAAACCAGGGCTAAACCAGGACTAAACCAGGACTAAACCAGGTCTAAACCAGGGCTAAACCAGGACTAAACCAGGACTAAACCAGGACTAAACCAGGTCTAAAGTAGGACTAAACCAGGTCTAAACCAGGACTAAACCAGGACTAAACCAGGACTAGACCAGGACTAAACCAGGTCTAAACTAGAACTAAACCAGGACTAAACCAAGACTAAACCAGGACTAAACCAGGACTAAACCCGGTCTAAACTAGAACTAAACCAGAACTAAACCAGGACTAAACCAGGACTAAACCAGGACTAAACCAGGACTAAACCCGGTCTAAACTAGAACTAAACCAGGACTAAACCAAGACTAAACCAGGACTAAACCAGGACTAAACCAGGACTAAACCAGGTCTAAACCAGGTCTAAAGCAGGACTAAACCAGGACTAAACCAGGTCTAAACCAGGTCTAAACCAGGACTAAACCAGGTCTAAACCAGGGCTAAACCAGGACTAAACCAGGACTAAACCAGGTCTAAAGCAGGACTAAACCAGGTCTAAACCAGGACTAAACCAGGACTAAACCAGGTCTAAACCAGGGCTAAACCAGGACTAAACCAGGACTAAACCAGGTCTAAAGCAGGACTAAACCAGGTCTAAACCAGGACTAAACCAGGACTAAACCAGGTCTAAACCAGGGCTAAACCAGGACTAAACCAGGACTAAACCAGGACTAAACCCGGTCTAAACTAGAACTAAACCAGAACTAAACCAGGACTAAACCAGGACTAAACCAAGACTAAACCAGGACTAAACCAGGACTAAACCAGGACTAAACCAGGACTAAACCAGGACTAAACCAGGTCTAAACCAGGGCTAAACCAGGACTAAACCAGGACTAAACCAGGACTAAACCCGGTCTAAACTAGAACTAAACCAGAACTAAACCAGGACTAAACCAGGACTAAACCAAGACTAAACCAGGACTAAACCAGGACTAAACCAGGACTAAACCAGGACTAAACCAAGACTAAAGCAGGACTAAACCAGGACTAAACCAGGACTAAACCAGGTCTAAACCAGGTCTAAAGCAGGACTAAACCAGGACTAAACCAGGTCTAAACCAGGTCTAAACCAGGACTAAACCAGGTCTAAACCAGGGCTAAACCAGGACTAAACCAGGACTAAACCAGGTCTAAAGCAGGACTAAACCAGGACTAAACCAGGACTAAACCAGGACTAAACCAGGTCTAAACCAGGGCTAAACCAGGACTAAACCAGGACTAAACCAGGACTAAACCCGGTCTAAACTAGAACTAAACCAGAACTAAACCAGGACTAAACCAGGACTAAACCAAGACTAAACCAGGACTAAACCAGGACTAAACCAGGACTAAACCAAGACTAAACCAGGACTAAACCAGGACTAAACCAGGACTAAACCAGGGCTAAACCAGGACTAAACCAGGACTAAACCAGGTCTAAACCAGGGCTAAACCAGGACTAAACCAGGTCTAAAGCAGGACTAAACCAGGTCTAAACCAGGACTAAACCAGGACTAAACCAGGTCTAAACCAGGACTAAACCAGGTCTAAACCAGGACTAAACCAGGACTAAACCAGGTCTAAACCAGGACTAAACCAGGTCTAAACCAGGGCTAAACCAGGACTAAACCAGGACTAAACCAGGACTAAACCAGGTCTAAAGCAGGACTAAACCAGGACTAAACCAGGACTAAACCAGGACTAAACCCGGTCTAAACTAGAACTAAACCAGAACTAAACCAGGACTAAACCAGGACTAAACCAAGACTAAACCAGGACTAAACCAGGACTAAACCAGGACTAAACCAGGACTAAACCAAGACTAAACCAGGACTAAACCAGGACTAAACCAGGACTAAACCAGGTCTAAACCAGGACTAAACCAGGACTAAACCAGGGCTAAACCAGGACTAAACCAGGACTAAACCAGGTCTAAACCAGGGCTAAACCAGGACTAAACCAGGACTAAACCAGGACTAAACCAGGACTAAACCAGGTCTAAAGCAGGACTAAACCAGGTCTAAACCAGGACTAAACCAGGACTAAACCAGGACTAAACCAGGACTAAACCAGGTCTAAACTAGAACTAAACCAGGACTAAACCAAGACTAAACCAGGACTAAACCAGGACTAAACCCGGTCTAAACTAGAACTAAACCAGGACTAAACCAAGACTAAACCAGGACTAAACCAGGACTAAACCAGGACTAAACCAAGACTAAACCAGGACTAAACCAGGACTAAACCAGGACTAAACCAGGTCTAAACCAGGACTAAACCAGGACTAAACCAGGGCTAAACCAGGACTAAACCAGGACTAAACCAGGTCTAAACCAGGGCTAAACCAGGTCTAAACCAGGACTAAACCAGGACTAAACCAGGGCTAAACCAGGACTAAACCAGGACTAAACCAGGACTAAACCAGGACTAAACCAGGACTAAACCAGGACTAAACCAGGACTAAACCAGGTCTAAACCAGGACTAAACCAGGTCTAAACCAGGACTAAACCAGGACTAAACCAGGACTAAACCAGGACTAAACCAGGACTAAACCAGGACTAAACCGGGTCTAAACTAGAACTAAACCAGGACTAAACCAAGACTGAACCAGGACTAAACCAGGACTAAACCAGGACTAAACCAGGACTAAACCAGGACTAAACCAAGACTAAACCAGGACTAAACCAGGACTAAACCAGGACTAAACCAGGTCTAAACCAGGACTAAACCAGGACTAAACCAGGACTAAACCAGGTCTAAAGCAGGACTAAACCAGGACTAAACCAGGACTAAACCAGGACTAAACCAGGACTAAACCAGGTCTAAAGCAGGACTAAACCAGGTCTAAACCAGGACTAAACCAGAACTAAACCAGGACTAAACCAGGACTAAACTAGGACTAAACCAGGTCTAAACCAGGACTAAACCAGGTCTAAACCAGGGCTAAACCAGGACTAAACCAGGACTAAACCAGGTCTAAAGCAGGACTAAACCAGGACTAAACCAGGACTAAACCAGGACTAAACCAGGACTAAACCCGGTCTAAACTAGAACTAAACCAGAACTAAACCAGGACTAAACCAGGACTAAACCAAGACTAAACCAGGACTAAACCAGGACTAAACCAGGACTAAACCAGGACTAAACCAGGACTAAACCAGGACTAAACCAGGGCTAAACCAGGACTAAACCAGGACTAAACCAGGTCTAAAGCAGGACTAAACCAGGACTAAACCAGGACTAAACCAGGACTAAACCCGGTCTAAACTAGAACTAAACCAGAACTAAACCAGGACTAAACCAGGACTAAACCAAGACTAAACCAGGACTAAACCAAGACTAAACCAGGACTAAACCAGGACTAAACCAGGTCTAAACCAGGTCTAAAGCAGGACTAAACCAGGTCAAAACCAGGACTAAACCAGGACTAAACCAGGACTAAACCAGGACTAAACCAGGACTAAACCCGGTCTAAACTAGAACTAAACCAGGACTAAACCAAGACTAAACCAGGACTAAACCAGGACTAAACCAGGACTAAACCAGGACTAAACCAGGACTAAACCAGGACTAAACCAGGACTAAACCAGGACTAAACCAGGTCTAAAGCAGGACTAAACCAGGACTAAACCAGGACTAAACCAGGTCTAAACCAGGTCTAAAGCAGGACTAAACCAGGACTAAACCAGGTCTAAACCAGGTCTAAACCAGGACTAAACCAGGTCTAAACCAGGGCTAAACCAGGACTAAACCAGGACTAAACCAGGTCTAAACCAGGTCTAAAGCAGGACTAAACCAGGACTAAACCAGGTCTAAACCAGGTCTAAACCAGGACTAAACCAGGTCTAAACCAGGGCTAAACCAGGACTAAACCAGGACTAAACCAGGTCTAAAGCAGGACTAAACCAGGACTAAACCAGGACTAAACCAGGACTAAACCAGGTCTAAAGCAGGACTAAACCAGGACTAAACCAGGACTAAACCAGGACTAAACCAGGTCTAAACCAGGACTAAACCAGGACTAAACCAGGACTAAATCAGGACTAAACCAGGACTAAACCAGGACTAAACCAGGACTAAACCAGGACTAAACCCGGTCTAAACTAGAACTAAACCAGAACTAAACCAGGACTAAACTAGGACTAAACCAAGTCTAAACCAGGACTAAACCAGGTCTAAACCAGGGCTAAACCAGGACTAAACCAGGACTAAACCAGGTCTAAAGCAGGACTAAACCAGGACTAAACCAGGACTAAACCAGGACTAAACCAGGACTAAACCAGGTCTAAACCAGGTCTAAAGCAGGACTAAACCAGGTCAAAACCAGGACTAAACCAGGACTAAACCAGGACTAAACCAGGACTAAACCAGGACTAAACCCGGTCTAAACTAGAACTAAACCAGGACTAAACCAAGACTAAACCAGGACTAAACCAGGACTAAACCAGGACTAAACCAGGACTAAACCAAGACTAAACCAGGACTAAACCAGGACTAAACCAGGACTAAACCAGGACTAAACCAGGAATAAACCAGGTCTAAAGCAGGACTAAACCAGGACTAAACCAGGACTAAACCAGGTCTAAAGCAGGACTAAACCAGGACTAAACCAGGTCTAAACCAGGTCTAAACCAGGACTAAACCAGGTCTAAACCAGGGCTAAACCAGGACTAAACCAGGACTAAACCAGGTCTAAACCAGGTCTAAAGCAGGACTAAACCAGGACTAAACCAGGTCTAAACCAGGTCTAAACCAGGACTAAACCAGGTCTAAACCAGGGCTAAACCAGGACTAAACCAGGACTAAACCAGGTCTAAAGCAGGACTAAACCAGGACTAAACCAGGACTAAACCAGGACTAAACCAGGTCTAAAGCAGGACTAAACCAGGACTAAACCAGGACTAAACCAGGACTAAACCAGGTCTAAACCAGGACTAAACCAGGACTAAACCAGGTCTAAAGCAGGACTAAACCAGGACTAAATCAGGACTAAACCAGAACTAAACCAGGTCTAAACCAGGGCTAAACCAGGACTAAACCAGGACTAAACCAGGACTAAACCCGGTCTAAACTAGAACTAAACCAGAACTAAACCAGGACTAAACCAGGACTAAACCAAGACTAAACCAGGACTAAACCAGGACTAAACCAGGACTAAACCAGGACTAAACCAGGTCTAAACCAGGTCTAAAGCAGGACTAAACCAGGACTAAACCAGGTCTAAACCAGGTCTAAACCAGGACTAAACCAGGTCTAAACCAGGGCTAAACCAGGACTAAACCAGGACTAAACCAGGTCTAAAGCAGGACTAAACCAGGACTAAACCAGGACTAAACCAGGACTAAACCAGGTCTAAACCAGGGCTAAACCAGGACTAAACCAGGACTAAACCAGGACTAAACCCGGTCTAAACTAGAACTAAACCAGAACTAAACCAGGACTAAACCAGGACTAAACCAAGACTAAACCAGGACTAAACCAGGACTAAACCAGGACTAAACCAGGTCTAAACCAGGACTAAACCAGGTCTAAACCAGGGCTAAACCAGGACTAAACCAGGACTAAACCAGGTCTAAAGCAGGACTAAACCAGGACTAAACCAGGACTAAACCAGGACTAAACCAGGTCTAAACCAGGGCTAAACCAGGACTAAACCAGGACTAAACCAGGACTAAACCCGGTCTAAACTAGAACTAAACCAGAACTAAACCAGGACTAAACCAGGACTAAACCAGGACTAAACCAGGACTAAACCAGGACTAAACCAGGTCTAAACCAGGTCTAAAGCAGGACTAAACCAGGACTAAACCAGGTCTAAACCAGGTCTAAACCAGGACTAAACCAGGTCTAAACAAGGGCTAAACCAGGACTAAACCAGGACTAAACCAGGTCTAAAGCAGGACTAAACCAGGACTAAACCAGGACTAAACCAGGTCTAAACCAGGGCTAAACCAGGACTAAACCAGGACTAAACCAGGACTAAACCCGGTCTAAACTAGAACTAAACCAGAACTAAACCAGGACTAAACCAGGACTAAACCAAGACTAAACCAGGACTAAACCAGGACTAAACCAGGACTAAACCAGGACTAAACCAAGACTAAACCAGGACTAAACCAGGACTAAACCAGGACTAAACCAGGTCTAAACCAGGTCTAAAGCAGGACTAAACCAGGACTAAACCAGGTCTAAACCAGGTCTAAACCAGGACTAAACCAGGTCTAAACCAGGGCTAAACCAGGACTAAACCAGGACTAAACCAGGTCTAAAGCAGGACTAAACCAGGACTAAACCAGGACTAAACCAGGACTAAACCAGGTCTAAACCAGGGCTAAACCAGGACTAAACCAGGACTAAACCAGGACTAAACCCGGTCTAAACTAGAACTAAACCAGGACTAAACCAGGACTAAACCAGGACTAAACCAGGACTAAACCAGGACTAAACCAGGACTAAACCAAGACTAAAGCAGGACTAAACCAAGACTAAACCAGGACTAAACCAGGTCTAAAGCAGGTCTAAAGCAGGACTAAACCAGGACTAAACCAGGTCTAAACCAGGTCTAAAGCAGGTCTAAAGCAGGACTAAACCAGGACTAAACCAGGTCTAAACCAGGTCTAAACCAGGACTAAACCAGGTCTAAACCAGGGCTAAACCAGGACTAAACCAGGACTAAACCAGGTCTAAAGCAGGACTAAACCAGGACTAAACCAGGACTAAACCAGGACTAAACCAGGTCTAAACCAGGGCTAAACCAGGACTAAACCAGGACTAAACCAGGACTAAACCCGGTCTAAACTAGAACTAAACCAGAACTAAACCAGGACTAAACCAGGACTAAACCAAGACTAAACCAGGACTAAACCAGGACTAAACCAGGACTAAACCAGGACTAAACCAAGACTAAACCAGGACTAAACCAGGACTAAACCAGGACTAAACCAGGTCTAAACCAGGGCTAAACCAGGACTAAACCAGGACTAAACCAGGTCTAAAGCAGGACTAAACCAGGACTAAACCAGGACTAAACCAGGACTAAACCAGGTCTAAACCAGGGCTAAACCAGGACTAAACCAGGACTAAACCAGGACTAAACCCGGTCTAAACTAGAACTAAACCAGAACTAAACCAGGACTAAACCAGGACTAAACCAAGACTAAACCAGGACTAAACCAGGACTAAACCAGGACTAAACCAGGACTAAACCAAGACTAAAGCAGGACTAAACCAGGACTAAACCAGGACTAAACCAGGTCTAAACCAGGTCTAAAGCAGGACTAAACCAGGACTAAACCAGGTCTAAACCAGGTCTAAACCAGGACTAAACCAGGTCTAAACCAGGGCTAAACCAGGACTAAACCAGGACTAAACCAGGTCTAAAGCAGGACTAAACCAGGACTAAACCAGGACTAAACCAGGACTAAACCAGGTCTAAACCAGGGCTAAACCAGGACTAAACCAGGACTAAACCAGGACTAAACCCGGTCTAAACTAGAACTAAACCAGAACTAAACCAGGACTAAACCAGGACTAAACCAAGACTAAACCAGGACTAAACCAGGACTAAACCAGGACTAAACCAGGACTAAACCAGGACTAAACCAGGTCTAAACCAGGACTAAACCAGGTCTAAACCAGGTCTAAAGCAGGACTAAACCAGGACTAAACCAGGACTAAACCAGGACTAAACCAGGTCTAAACCAGGGCTAAACCAGGACTAAACCAGGACTAAACCAGGACTAAACCCGGTCTAAACTAGAACTAAACCAGAACTAAACCAGGACTAAACCAGGACTAAACCAAGACTAAACCAGGACTAAACCAGGACTAAACCAGGACTAAACCAAGACTAAACCAGGACTAAACCAGGACTAAACCAGGACTAAACCAGGTCTAAACCAGGTCTAAAGCAGGACTAAACCAGGACTAAACCAGGACTAAACCAGGTCTAAACCAGGGCTAAACCAGGACTAAACCAGGACTAAACCAGGTCTAAAGCAGGACTAAACCAGGTCTAAACCAGGGCTAAACCAGGACTAAACCAGGACTAAACCAGGTCTAAAGCAGGACTAAACCAGGACTAAACCAGGACTAAACCAGGACTAAACCAGGTCTAAACCAGGGCTAAACCAGGACTAAACCAGGACTAAACCAGGACTAAACCCGGTCTAAACTAGAACTAAACCAGAACTAAACCAGGACTAAACCAGGACTAAACCAAGACTAAACCAGGACTAAACCAGGACTAAACCAGGACTAAACCAGGACTAAACCAAGACTAAAGCAGGACTAAACCAGGACTAAACCAGGACTAAACCAGGTCTAAACCAGGTCTAAAGCAGGACTAAACCAGGACTAAACCAGGTCTAAACCAGGTCTAAACCAGGACTAAACCAGGTCTAAACCAGGGCTAAACCAGGACTAAACCAGGACTAAACCAGGTCTAAAGCAGGACTAAACCAGGACTAAACCAGGACTAAACCAGGACTAAACCAGGTCTAAACCAGGGCTAAACCAGGACTAAACCAGGACTAAACCAGGACTAAACCCGGTCTAAACTAGAACTAAACCAGAACTAAACCAGGACTAAACCAGGACTAAACCAAGACTAAACCAGGACTAAACCAGGACTAAACCAGGACTAAACCAAGAGTAAACCAGGACTAAACCAGGACTAAACCAGGACTAAACCAGGACTAAACCAGGTCTAAACCAGGACTAAACCAGGACTAAACCAGGGCTAAACCAGGACTAAACCAGGACTAAACCAGGTCTAAACCAGGGCTAAACCAGGACTAAACCAGGTCTAAAGCAGGACTAAACCAGGTCTAAACCAGGACTAAACCAGGACTAAACCAGGTCTAAACCAGGACTAAACCAGGTCTAAACCAGGACTAAACCAGGACTAAACCAGGTCTAAACCAGGACTAAACCAGGTCTAAACCAGGGCTAAACCAGGACTAAACCAGGACTAAACCAGGACTAAACCAGGTCTAAAGCAGGACTAAACCAGGACTAAACCAGGACTAAACCAGGACTAAACCCGGTCTAAACTAGAACTAAACCAGAACTAAACCAGGACTAAACCAGGACTAAACCAAGACTAAACCAGGACTAAACCAG
>NW_027316159.1:0-20000 GCF_026437365.1 Eucyclogobius newberryi
TGTGTTCACATTAGCACGTCATTCCCTCTGCTGCCAGTAGATGGAGCGCCAACACAAATCCTGAAGAGGGAACGCCTGCTTGATAAATAAGTCATTTAAATGTGTATTTTTGTCTTGATGTATATATTTTAAATAAAACAGAAATGTGACGGAGAGCGACAAACTCCAAAGGAAGTTAATTATATCGACTATATTAATAAGTGCAAATTGATAGAAAAGCTTCATGTCTGTTTGACAGATAAAATCACACTGATGAAGAGAAAATAAGAATAAATATAGCCGCAAGCGGCAATGATCGGCCCTCGCCACACCGCAATTGTCCTTTTATTACATCTACTGAAATAGCCAGAATGTAGAGAGGCACGATTTTTAGAGGTGTGAAAAATAGGGGGGTTGGTCCAGAAGAAGAAGAAGAAGAAGAAGAAGAAGAAGAAGAAGAAGAAGAAGAAGAAGAAGAAGAAGAAGAAGAAGAAGAAGAAGAAGAAGAAGAAGAAGAAGAAGAAGAAGAAGAAGAAGAAGAAGAAGAAGAAGAAGAAGAAGAAGAAGAAGAAGAAGAAGAAGAAGAAGAAGAAGAAGAAACAATGTTTCCCATTTTTCAAATATCATAAACTATACATTTTCGGAAAGCGCTCGCGCTTTCCTACCTCATGGTGTGGGTCCCTGGTCACTGACGGGTACTTTCGTTAATTTTGAGTGGGCTCCGCCCACTTTGTGTTTTTGGCCCTCTATACAGTAATAATGTTCAATTTTTGCATTACATGTTCATATGCACGGAACATGCAAGAGATGGGGAACGTATTCGTGAGCTACTTAGCGCAAATGAGTGCTTTATATTGGGTCGTCATCCCAATGTAAAGTGCTTGTTTAGTGCGCACTTTTGCACGGGCTTCGCCCGTTTGCAACGGTAACGTTCCATTTTCTACTACTAATTAGTCTGCACGGGGCGTGCGTGAGGAGGAGTGCGTTAGTGAGTGTTTGGAAGTGGGCGAGCGCTTCGCGCTCGATTTCGTGCGCACTACGTGCGCACTTTCACAGCCGTGCTTTGCACGGCCTTACGAGACTAATAGGCCTCTCGCCAGCTTGTGGCGCTCGGACCTGATGATGGTGACGACGACGACGACGACGACGACGATGATGATGATGATCAGCCCTCGACACGATCATTTATTACACCTACTTCTCCTCTTTGCTTTACATATAAAGTGAAAAGTTTGGGGCTCCGCGGCACAAAGTCCGTGACTCTTAGAATAAAAATGTTGATGTTGGTCCTGAAAATGAGTCTCACCAAATTTGAGGTGAATTGGGAAAACGCCCAAAGAGTTTGTGAAAGTGAAAATGTCAGAGATCTGGCGATTTCCCCATTGGAATCACATGGGAGGTTTCTGTCATCGCTACGGCTACGACGTAACAAATATGACATGGGTCTCATTGACTTTTTTGATCGGGATGCCAAAATGGAATTTTGTGCCAAATTTTGTAAAATTTTGCAAAACTAAACATTTTACCCGCCATATAAAATGTTATTTCCCTCTGTAGGGGGCGCTGTCACGCCAAATTAATTTATTTCACTTCAAGTAGGTTTAGGGCAAAGAGTTTAACAACTGATTCTAATTTGACACAATTCAACTTTATCTGCGCAAACGGCAGCAAATTTAAAATTTGGGAAATTTCTGAAATTCTAGCTACAGTTTGTGGCTTCGCCGCTCAGAGACCGTGACAGGGTCAAAGTGATGTCCCACAGCACCATTTTCACCACATTTCAGCTTTTTAGGGCCAACGCCCTGAGAGGAGTTCGCGGGCGTTTTCCCCATGCAAAAGCGCTCGTTAAGTGCACTTTTGAACTTTTGCACTTTTGCACGGGCTTCGCCCGTTTACAGCGGTAATGTTATATACTATAATACTAATGAGTGTGCGCGGTGCACGAGGAGGCGTGCGTTAGTGAGTGTTTGGAAGTGGGCGAGCGCTTCGCACGGTCTTACGGCGCTAATGCGCCGCTCGCTTGTGGCGCTCGGGCCTGATAATAATAAATAGAAACATTTTTTTAATAGAATACGGTCTCTTAAAATGGTTGGTTATCATCATTGTTTACATATGCACTAATTAAATTAAATTAATCATTTTAAGCTCTAAAATATGAAATGAGTCTTTGATTCAGTTTTGAATAATACATGAAAGAATGTCGTATCAAAACCATGTGATATGAAAACTATTTCATTCTATTTTAAGGATGATCAATTCAACATTTGTTAATATAAAAAATATATTTAAAAAAGAAAATAAAAGTAAAGGAGGCATAATGGGGTCAATATATATTTGTGTAAATATAGTGTAATAAAACCATGTCGGAAATAACTCAAGTTAATTGATTCTTAATTGAAACAGAAACTTGAAGGTTAAAAAGAGGCGGGACCAAGCTGAACTGTAAAGTCATGGCTCCTCCCCCTCCTTCCTGCGCTGTGCCAGGCCTGCCCCGCCCCCTTTAGTGGCACTGAGTCTGGACCAGAAGGCCACGGGTTCAAACCTCGGCATCGTCAGCATTAATCACACTCAACAATCTTTGTGAAAGTTTAAATAATGATTATGAAAAACACAGAAGAGTGAGCGTGACAAGAACCGTGAGTTTGAACCATAAGAACCATGGTATTGAGCCATAAGAGCCATGATGTTGAGCCATAAGAACCATGAGTTTGAACCATAAGAACCATGAGTTTGAACCATAAGAACCATGAGTTTGAACCATAAGAACCATGGTATTGAGCCATAAGAACCGTGATGTTGAGCCATAAGAACCATGAGTTTGAACCATAAGAACCATGAGTTTGAACCATAAGAACCATGGTATTGAGCCATAAGAACCGTGATGTTGAGCCATAAGAACCATGAGTTTGAACCATAAGAACCATGAGTTTGAACCATAAGAACCATGGTATTGAGCCATAAGAACCGTGATGTTGAGCCATAAGAACCATGAGTTTGAACCATAAGAACCATGAGTTTGAACCATAAGAACCATGGTATTGAGCCATAAGAACCATGATATTGTACCATAAGAACCATGATATTGAGCCATAAGAACCATGATATTGAGCCATAAGAACCATGATATTGTACCATAAGAACCATGATATTGGACCATAAGAACCATGATATTGAGCCATAAGAACCATGATATTGTACCATAAGAACCATGATATTGAGCCATAAGAACCATGATATTGAGCCATAAGAACCATGATATTGAGCCATAAGAACCATGATATTGAGCCATAAGAACCATGGTATTGGACCATAAGAACCATGATATTGAGCCATAAGAACCATGATATTGTACCATAAGAACCATGATATTGAGCCATAAGAATCATGATATTGTACCATAAGAACCATGATATTGAGCCATAAGAACCATGATATTGAGCCATAAGAACCATGATATTGAGCCATAAGAACCATGATATTGAGCCATAAGAACCATGACATTGAGCCATAAGAACCATGATATTGAGCCATAAGAACCATGATATTGAGCCATAAGAACCATGATATTGAGCCATAAGAACCATGATGTTGTACCATAAGAACCATGATATTGGACCATAAGAACCATGATATTGAGCCATAAGAACCATGATATTGTACCATAAGAACCATGATATTGAGCCATAAGAACCATGATATTGAGCCATAAGAACCATGATATTGAGCCATAAGAACCATGATATTGAGCCATAAGAACCATGGTATTGGACCATAAGAACCATGATATTGAGCCATAAGAACCATGATATTGAGCCATAAGAACCATGATATTGAGCCATAAGAACCATGGTATTGGACCATAAGAACCATGATATTGAGCCATAAGAACCATGATATTGAGCCATAAGAACCATGATATTGAGCCATAAGAACCATGATATTGAGCCATAAGAACCATGATATTGTACCATAAGAACCATGATATTGAGCCATAAGAACCATGATATTGAGCCATAAGAACCATGATATTGAGCCATAAGAACCATGATATTGAGCCATAAGAACCATGGTATTGGACCATAAGAACCATGATATTGAGCCATAAGAACCATGATATTGAGCCATAAGAACCATGATATTGAGCCATAAGAACCATGGTATTGGACCATAAGAACCATGATATTGAGCCATAAGAACCATGATATTGAGCCATAAGAACCATGATATTGAGCCATAAGAACCATGATATTGAGCCATAAGAACCATGATATTGTACCATAAGAACCATGATATTGGACCATAAGAACCATGATATTGAGCCATAAGAACCATGATATTGTACCATAAGAACCATGATATTGAGCCATAAGAACCATGATATTGAGCCATAAGAACCATGATATTGAGCCATAAGAACCATGGTATTGGACCATAAGAACCATGATATTGAGCCATAAGAACCATGATATTGAGCCATAAGAACCATGATATTGAGCCATAAGAACCATGGTATTGGACCATAAGAACCATGATATTGAGCCATAAGAACCATGATATTGTACCATAAGAACCATGATATTGAGCCATAAGAATCATGATATTGTACCATAAGAACCATGATATTGAGCCATAAGAACCATGATATTGAGCCATAAGAACCATGATATTGAGCCATAAGAACCATGATATTGAGCCATAAGAACCATGACATTGAGCCATAAGAACCATGATATTGAGCCATAAGAACCATGATATTGAGCCATAAGAACCATGATATTGAGCCATAAGAACCATGATGTTGTACCATAAGAACCATGATATTGGACCATAAGAACCATGATATTGAGCCATAAGAACCATGATATTGTACCATAAGAACCATGATATTGAGCCATAAGAACCATGATATTGAGCCATAAGAACCATGATATTGAGCCATAAGAACCATGATATTGAGCCATAAGAACCATGGTATTGGACCATAAGAACCATGATATTGAGCCATAAGAACCATGATATTGAGCCATAAGAACCATGATATTGAGCCATAAGAACCATGGTATTGGACCATAAGAACCATGATATTGAGCCATAAGAACCATGATATTGAGCCATAAGAACCATGATATTGAGCCATAAGAACCATGATATTGAGCCATAAGAACCATGATATTGAGCCATAAGAACCATGATATTGAGCCATAAGAACCATGATATTGAGCCATAAGAACCATGATGTTGTACCATAAGAACCATGATATTGGACCATAAGAACCATGATATTGAGCCATAAGAACCATGATATTGTACCATAAGAACCATGATATTGAGCCATAAGAATCATGATATTGTACCATAAGAACCATGATATTGAGCCATAAGAACCATGATATTGAGCCATAAGAACCATGATATTGAGCCATAAGAACCATGATATTGAGCCATAAGAACCATGACATTGAGCCATAAGAACCATGATATTGAGCCATAAGAACCATGATATTGAGCCATAAGAACCATGATATTGAGCCATAAGAACCATGATATTGAGCCATAAGAACCATGATATTGAGCCATAAGAACCATGATATTGAGCCATAAGAACCATGATATTGAGCCATAAGAACCATGATATTGAGCCATAAGAACCATGATATTGAGCCATAAGAACCATGATATTGAGCCATAAGAACCATGATATTGAGCCATAAGAACCATGATATTGAGCCATAAGAACCATGATATTGAGCCATAAGAACCATGATATTGAGCCATAAGAACCATGGTATTGGACCATAAGAACCATGATATTGAGCCATAAGAACCATGATATTGAGCCATAAGAACCATGATATTGTACCATAAGAACCATGATATTGAGCCATAAGAACCATGATATTGAGCCATAAGAACCATGATATTGAGCCATAAGAACCATGATATTGAGCCATAAGAACCATGGTATTGGACCATAAGAACCATGATATTGAGCCATAAGAACCATGATATTGAGCCATAAGAACCATGATATTGAGCCATAAGAACCATGGTATTGGACCATAAGAACCATGATATTGAGCCATAAGAACCATGATATTGAGCCATAAGAACCATGATATTGAGCCATAAGAACCATGGTATTGGACCATAAGAACCATGATATTGAGCCATAAGAACCATGATATTGAGCCATAAGAACCATGATATTAGAGCCATAAGAACCATGATATTGAGCCATAAGAACCATGATATTGAGCCATAAGAACCATGATATTGAGCCATAAGAACCATGGTATTGGACCATAAGAAGTGACGTCTGCAGACGTTCCAGGCGGCGTTGAGGGAAGCGGAGGATATATGGTCTGGTGAAGGCCCCGTCTGACGAGAGCGCGCGGTTCGATCCAGCTGCAGTGTTTGGTTTGGGAGGTCACAGGGTCCAGAGGAGCACGTGGAGTGGCCCTCAAGGCTCCTGGCTCCGTCTGCTCCGCGCCGAGATCCAAACATATCACATCGTGTTATTTCAACCCGAGCAGAGCGACAGCAGCAGGAATGTGTTCCTCTGAGCGAGCTGAGGTGATGCTCCAGCACTAACGATTGTGAGGAGCTTCTGACACCAGGCAACGGCAGGAACCAGCAGAGGAACCAGCAGAAGAACCAGCAGAAGAACCAGCAGAAGAACCAGGAGAAAAACAGGAGAAGAACCAGCAGAAGAACCAGGAGAAGAACCAGCAGAAGAACCAGGAGATAAAACAGGAGAAGAACCAGCAGAAGAACCAGGAGATAAAACAGGAGAAGAACCAGCAGAAGAACCAGGAGAAGAACCAGGAAAAGAAGCAGCAGAAGAACCAGGAGAAGATCCAGCACAAGAACCAGGAGAAGAACCAGGAGAAGAACCAGCAGAAGAACCAGGAGAAGAACCAGCAGATGAACCAGGAGAAGAACCAGCAGAAGAACCAGGAAAAGAACCAGCAGAAGAACCAGCAGAAGAACCAGGAGAAGAACCAGGAGAAGAACCAGCAGATGAACCAGGAGAAGAACCAGGAAAAGAACCAGCAGAAGAACCAGGAGAAGAACCAGGAGAAGAACCAGCAGAACAACCAGGAGAAGAACCAGCAGATGAACCAAGAGAAGAACCAGCAGAAGAACCAGGAAAAGAACCAGCAGAAGAACCAGGAGAAGAACCAGCAGAAGAACCAGGATAAAAAGACAGGAGAAGAACCAGCAGAAGAACCAGGAGAAGAACCAGCAGAAGAACCAGGAGAAGAACCAGCAGAAGAACCAGAAGAAGAACCAGCAGAAAAACCAGCAGATGAACCAGGAGAAGAACCAGCAGAAGAACCAGGAAAAGAACCAGCAGAAGAACCAGGAGAAGAACCAGCAGAAGAACCAGGAGAAGAACCAGCAGAAGAACCAGGAGAAGAACCAGGAGAAGAACCAGCAGATGAACCAGGAGAAGAACCAGCAGAAGAACCTGGTGCCAACGAAGCAGCGTCACCGCACGAGGTCAGAGGTTCACATTCACAGATCCCATCACAACCAGAACCAGAAAAGGTCTTAACCAGGTCTAAACCAGGACTAAACCAGGTCTAAACAACAACTAAACCAGGACTAAACCAGGTCTAAACCAGGTCTAAACAACAACTAAACCAGGACTAAACCAGGTCTAAACCAGGACTAAACCAGGACTAAACCAGGTCTAAACAACAACTAAACCAGGACTAAACCAGGTCTAAACCAGGACTAAACCAGGACTAAACCAGGACTAAACCAGGACTAAACCAGGACTAAACCAGGACTAAACCAGGTCTAAACAACAACTAAACCAGGACTAAACCAGGTCTAAACCAGGACTAAACCAGGACTAAACCAGGACTAAACCAGGACTAAACCAGGACTAAACAAGAACTGAACCAAGACTAAACCAGGACTAAACCAGGACTAAACCAGGACTAAACAAGAACTGAACCAAGACTAAACCAGGACTAAACCAGGACTAAACCAAGACTAAACCAAGACTAAACCAAGACTAAACCAGGACTAAACAAGAACTGAACCAAGACTAAACCAGGTCTAAACAAGAACTGAACCAAGACTAAACCAGGACTAAACCAGGACCAAACCAGGACTAAACCAGGACTAAACCAGGACTAAACCAAGACTAAACCAGGACTAAACCAAGACTAAACCAGGACTAAACCAAGACTAAACCAGGTCTAAACAAGAACTGAACCAAGACTAAACCAAGACTAAACCAGGACCAAACCAGGACTAAACCAGGACTAAACCAGGACTAAACCAAGACTAAACCAGGACCAAACCAGGACTAAACCAGGACTAAACCAGGACTAAACCAAGACTAAACCAGGACTAAACCAGGACTAAACCAGGACTAAACCAGGACTAAACCAAGACTAAACCAGGACTAAACCAGGACTAAACCAGGACTAAACCAGGATTAAACCAGGACTAAAGCAGTTCTAAACCAATAAACCCTTTAAAATGTAGAAACAGAGGCAAAAAAAGAATATGATTTCGCTGGAGAAACTGGGATTAAACTCAGAATGTCACAAATAAAACTTTTAACAGAAAAATAAATACTTTTATGTTTCTACAATAAAATGTAAGAAGTTTAAACATGATTTTCTCTGAACTCTGAGGTTTTCCCTTCATCCGGAATGTGGAACCTTCTGACGACGGAGCGTTCTGAAGCCTCGAGAAACAAGTGCTTGAGCTTCACAAGAGTCTTTGTTTGCTCCCGGCTCAGGGGTCTCTCCAAACATCCGCCTCTCGCTCGCTAAATGCTCTTTTAATTGAAGCGCGTTCTAAGCTCTAAATTCCACTGAGCACTCGAGTTCAAATAAGCATTGTGTCTTTTCAATAAGCGCCAATCTCTTCCTCAAACAGGGGCCCGAGCGCCTCCGGGGCCCGAGCGCGTCAGGGGCCATTCAGATGTTAATCCGGTACTGATCAGTGATGAGGAGCTGCAGCAGCTAACAATGGGATTCATTATGACCATTTTAGATTGTTATGTAACAAAGAAGATTAATTTCAGAGGAAAAGTAAAATGGCATAAAACAAATAGATAAACAGGGAAGGCCTGGTGGGCGGGGCCTCCTGATCACTCCTGAATGAGGGAGGACACCTCTGCTCAGGTCATACTAGTGCTCATGTCATACTAGTGCTCAGGTCATACTAGTGCTCAGGTCATACTAGTGCTCATGTCATACTAGTGCTCAGGTCATACTAGTGCTCAGGTCATACTAGTGCTTATGTAATACTAGTGCTCAGGTCATACTAGTGCTCAGGTCATACTAGTGCTCAGGTCATACTAGTGCTCAGGTCATACTAGTGCTCAGGTCATACTAGTGCTTATGTAATACTAGTGCTCATGTCATACTAGTGCTCATGTCATACTAGTGCTCAGGTCATACTAGTGCTCAGGTCATACTTGTGCTGAGATCATACTAGAGCTCAGGTCATACTAGTGCTCAGGTCATACTAGTGCTCATGTCATACTAGTGCTCAGGTCATACTAGTGCTCATGTAATACTAGTGCTCAGGTCATACTAGTGCTCATGTCATACTAGTGCTCATGTCATACTGGTGATCATGTCATACTGGTGCTCAGGTCATAATAGTGCTCAGGTCATACTTGTGCTCATGTAATACTAGTGCTCAGGTCATACTAGTGCTCATGTCATACTAGTGCTCATGTCATACTGGTGATCATGTCATACTGGTGCTCAGGTCATACTAGTGCTCAGGTCATACTTGTGCTCATGTCATACTAGGGCTCATGTCATACTAGTGCTCAGGTCATACTAGTGCTCATGTCATACTAGTGCTCAGGTCATACTTGTGCTCATGTCATAATAGGGCTCATGTCATACTAGTGCTCAGGTCATACTAGTGCTCATGTCATACTAGTGCTCAGGTCATACTAGTGCTCAGGTCATACTAGTGCTCAGGTCATACTAGTGCTCAGGTCATACTAGTGCTCAGGTCATACTAGTGCTCATGTCATACTAGTGCTCAGGTCATACTAGTGCTCAGGTCATACTAGTGCTCAGGTCATACTAGTGCTCATGTAATACTAGTGCTCAGGTCATACTAGTGCTCATGTCATACTAGTGATCATGTCATACTAGTGATCATGTCATACTGGTGCTCAGGTCATACTAGTGCTCAGGTCATACTTGTGCTCATGTCATACTAGGGCTCATGTCATACTAGTGCTCAGGTCATACTAGTGCTTATGTAATACTAGTGCTCAGGTCATACTAGTGCTCAGGTCATACTAGTGCTCATGTCATCCTAGTGCTCAGGTCATACTAGTGCTCAGGTCATACTAGTGCTTATGTAATACTAGTGCTCATGTCATACTAGTGCTCATGTCATACTAGTGCTCAGGTCATACTAGTGCTCAGTTCATACTTGTGCTCAGATCATACTAGAGCTCAGGTCATACTAGTGCTCAGGTCATACTAGTGCTCATGTCATACTAGTGCTCAGGTCATACTAGTGCTCATGTAATACTAGTGCTCAGGTCATACTAGTGCTCATGTCATACTAGTGCTCATGTCATACTGGTGATCATGTCATACTGGTGCTCAGGTCATAATAGTGCTCAGGTCATACTTGTGCTCATGTAATACTAGTGCTCAGGTCATACTAGTGCTCATGTCATACTAGTGCTCATGTCATTCTGGTGATCATGTCATACTGGTGCTCAGGTCATACTAGTGCTCAGGTCATACTTGTGCTCATGTCATACTAGGGCTCATGTCATACTAGTGCTCAGGTCATACTAGTGCTCATGTCATACTAGTGCTCAGGTCATACTAGTGCTCAAGTCATACTAGTGCTCATGTCATACTAGTGCTCAGGTCATACTAGTGCTCAGGTCATACTAGTGCTTATGTAATACTAGTGCTCAGGTCATACAAGTGCTCAGGTCATACTAGTGCTCAGGTCATACTAGTGCTCAGGTCATACTAGTGCTCAGGTCATACTAGTGCTTATGTAATACTAGTGCTCATGTCATACTAGTGCTCATGTCATACTAGTGCTCAGGTCATACTAGTGCTCAGGTCATACTTGTGCTGAGATCATACTAGAGCTCAGGTCATACTAGTGCTCAGGTCATACTAGTGCTCATGTCATACTAGTGCTCAGGTCATACTAGTGCTCATGTAATACTAGTGCTCAGGTCATACTAGTGCTCATGTCATACTAGTGCTCATGTCATACTGGTGATCATGTCATACTGGTGCTCAGGTCATAATAGTGCTCAGGTCATACTTGTGCTCATGTAATACTAGTGCTCAGGTCATACTGGTGCTCAGGTCATACTAGTGCTCAGGTCATACTTGTGCTCATGTCATACTAGGGCTCATGTCATACTAGTGCTCAGGTCATACTAGTGCTCATGTCATACTAGTGCTCAGGTCATACTTGTGCTCATGTCATAATAGGGCTCATGTCATACTAGTGCTCAGGTCATACTAGTGCTCATGTCATACTAGTGCTCAGGTCATACTAGTGCTCAGGTCATACTAGTGCTCAGGTCATACTAGTGCTCAGGTCATACTAGTGCTCAGGTCATACTAGTGCTCATGTCATACTAGTGCTCAGGTCATACTAGTGCTCAGGTCATACTAGTGCTCAGGTCATACTAGTGCTCATGTAATACTAGTGCTCAGGTCATACTAGTGCTCATGTCATACTAGTGATCATGTCATACTAGTGATCATGTCATACTGGTGCTCAGGTCATACTAGTGCTCAGGTCATACTTGTGCTCATGTCATACTAGGGCTCATGTCATACTAGTGCTCAGGTCATACTAGTGCTTATGTAATACTAGTGCTCAGGTCATACTAGTGCTCAGGTCATACTAGTGCTCATGTCATCCTAGTGCTCAGGTCATACTAGTGCTCAGGTCATACTAGTGCTTATGTAATACTAGTGCTCATGTCATACTAGTGCTCATGTCATACTAGTGCTCAGGTCATACTAGTGCTCAGTTCATACTTGTGCTCAGATCATACTAGAGCTCAGGTCATACTAGTGCTCAGGTCATACTAGTGCTCATGTCATACTAGTGCTCAGGTCATACTAGTGCTCATGTAATACTAGTGCTCAGGTCATACTAGTGCTCATGTCATACTAGTGCTCATGTCATACTGGTGATCATGTCATACTGGTGCTCAGGTCATAATAGTGCTCAGGTCATACTTGTGCTCATGTAATACTAGTGCTCAGGTCATACTAGTGCTCATGTCATACTAGTGCTCATGTCATTCTGGTGATCATGTCATACTGGTGCTCAGGTCATACTAGTGCTCAGGTCATACTTGTGCTCATGTCATACTAGGGCTCATGTCATACTAGTGCTCAGGTCATACTAGTGCTCATGTCATACTAGTGCTCAGGTCATACTAGTGCTCAAGTCATACTTGTGCTCATGTCATAATAGGGCTCATGTCATATTAGTGCTCAGGTCATACTAGTGCTCATGTCATACTAGTGCTCAGGTCATACTAGTGCTCAGGTCATACTAGTGCTCATGTCATACTAGTGCTCATGTCATACTAGTGCTCACTAGTGCTCATGTCATACTAGTGCTCAGGTCATATTAGTGCTCAGGTCATACTAGTGATCATGTCATACTAGTGCTCATGTCATACTAGTCCTCATGTCATATTAGTGCGCATGTCATACTAGTGCTCATGTCATACTAGTGCTCAGGTCATACTAGTGCTCATGTCATACTAGTGCTCAGGTCATACTAGTGCTCATGTCATACTAGTGCTCACTAGTGCTCATGTCATACTAGTACTCAGGTCATACTAGTGCTCATGTCATACTAGTGCTCAGGTCATGCTAGTGCTCATGTCATACTAGGGCTCATGTTATACTAGTGCTCATGTCATACTAGTGCTCGGGTCATACTTGTGCTCATGTCATACTAGTGCTCAGGTCATACTAGTGCTCATGTCATACTAGGGCTCATGTCATACTAGTGCTCATGTCATACTAGTGCTCAGGTCATATTAGTGCTCATGTCATACTAGTGCTCGTGTCATACTACTGCTCAGGTCATATTGGTGCTCAGGTCATACTAGTGCTCAGGTCATGCTAGTGCTCATGTCATACTAGTGCTCGTGTCAAATTAGTGCTCGTGTCATACTAGTGCTCATGTCATACTAGTGCTCATGTCATACTAGTGCTCAGGTCATACTAGTGCTCAGGTCATACTAGTGCTCAGGTCATACTAGTGCTCATGTCATACTTGTGCTCATGTCCAGGAGTGTTCCATAGTGAGACTAAAGAGAGCCACATAGTGAGACTAAAGAGCCAAATAGTGAGACTAAAGAGCCACATAGTGAGACTAAAGAGAGCCACATAGTGAGACTAAAGAGAGCCACATAGTGAGACTAAAGAGCCAAATAGTGAGACTAAAGAGCCACATAGTGAGACTAAAGAGCCACATAGTGAGACTAAAGAGAGCCACATAGTGAGACTAAAGAGAGCCACATAGTGAGACTAAAGAGAGCCACATAGTGAGACTAAAGAGCCACATAGTGAGACTAAAGAGCCACATAGTGAGACTAAAGAGAGCCACATAGTGAGACTAAAGAGCCACATAGTGAGACTAAAGAGCCACATAGTGAGACTAAAGAGAGCCACATAGTGAGACTAAAGAGCCAAATAGTGAGACTAAAGAGCCACATAGTGAGACTAAAGAGAGCCACATAGTGAGACTAAAGAGAGCCACATAGTGAGACTAAAGAGCTACATAGTGAGACTAAAGAGCCACATAGTGAGACTAAAGAGAGCCACATAGTGAGACTAAAGAGCCAAATAGTGAGACTAAAGAGCCACATAGTGAGACTAAAGAGAGCCACATAGTGAGACTAAAGAGCCAAATAGTGAGACTAAAGAGCCACATAGTGAGACTAAAGAGAGCCACATAGTGAGACTAAAGAGCCACATAGTGAGACTAAAGAGCCACATAGTGAGACTAAAGAGCCACATAGTGAGACTAAAGAGCCACATAGTGAGACTAAAGAGAGCCACATAGTGAGACTAAAGAGAGCCACATAGTGAGACTAAAGAGCCACATAGTGAGACTAAAGAGCCACATAGTGAGACTAAAGAGAGCCACATAGTGAGACTAAAGAGCCAAATAGTGAGACTAAAGAGCCACATAGTGAGACTAAAGAGAGCCACATAGTGAGACTAAAGAGCCACATAGTGAGACTAAAGAGCCACATAGTGAGACTAAAGAGCCACATAGTGAGACTAAAGAGAGCCACATAGTGAGACTAAAGAGAGCCACATAGTGAGACTAAAGAGCCACATAGTGAGACTAAAGAGAGCCACATAGTGAGACTAAAGAGCCACATAGTGAGACTAAAGAGCCACATAGTGAGACTAAAGAGCCACATAGTGAGACTAAAGAGAGCCACATAGTGAGACTAAAGAGCCACATAGTGAGACTAAAGAGCCACATAGTGAGACTAAAGAGCCACATAGTGAGACTAAAGAGAGCCACATAGTGAGACTAAAGAGCCACATAGTGAGACTAAAGAGCCACATAGTGAGACTAAAGAGCCACATAGTGAGACTAAAGAGAGCCACATAGTAAGACTAAAGAGAGCCACATAGTGAGACTAAAGAGCCACATAGTGAGACTAAAGAGCCACATAGTGAGACTAAAGAGAGCCACATAGTGAGATTAAAGAGCCACATAGTGAGACTAAAGAGCCACATAGTGAGACTAAAGAGAGCCACATAGTGAGACTAAAGAGAGCCACATAGTGAGACTAAAGAGCCACATAGTGAGACTAAAGAGCCACATAGTGAGACTAAAGAGAGCCACATAGTGAGACTAAAGAGAGCCACATAGTGAGACTAAAGAGAGCCACATAGTGAGACTAAAGAGCCACATAGTGAGACTAAAGAGCCACATAGTGAGACTAAAGAGAGCCACATAGTGAGACTAAAGAGAGCCACATAGTGAGACTAAAGAGCCACATAGTGAGACTAAAGAGAGCCACATAGTGAGACTAAAGAGAGCCACATAGTGAGACTAAAGAGCCACATAGTGAGACTAAAGAGAGCCACATAGTGAGACTAAAGAGCCACATAGTGAGACTAAAGAGAGCCACATAGTGAGACTAAAGAGCCACATAGTGAGACTAAAGAGAGCCACATAGTGAGACTAAAGAGCCACATAGTGAGACTAAAGAGCCACATAGTGAGACTAAAGAGAGCCACATAGTGAGACTAAAGAGCCACATAGTGAGACTAAAGAGCCACATAGTGAGACTAAAGAGCCACATAGTGAGACTAAAGAGAGCCACATAGTGAGACTAAAGAGAGCCACATAGTGAGACTAAAGAGCCACATAGTGAGACTAAAGAGCCACATAGTGAGACTAAAGAGAGCCACATAGTGAGACTAAAGAGCCACATAGTGAGACTAAAGAGCCACATAGTGAGACTAAAGAGAGCCACATAGTGAGACTAAAGAGCCACATAGTGAGACTAAAGAGCCACATAGTGAGACTAAAGAGCCACATAGTGAGACTAAAGAGCCACATAGTGAGACTAAAGAGAGCCACATAGTGAGACTAAAGAGAGCCACATAGTGAGACTAAAGAGCCACATAGTGAGACTAAAGAGCCACATAGTGAGACTAAAGAGAGCCACATAGTGAGACTAAAGAGAGCCACATAGTGAGATTAAAGAGCCACATAGTGAGACTAAAGAGCCACATAGTGAGACTAAAGAGCCACATAGTGAGACTAAAGAGAGCCACATAGTGAGACTAAAGAGCCACATAGTGAGACTAAAGAGCCACATAGTGAGACTAAAGAGAGCCACATAGTGAGACTAAAGAGAGCCACATAGTGAGACTAAAGAGAGCCACATAGTGAGACTAGAGAGCCACATAGTGAGACTAAAGAGCCACATAGTGAGACTAAAGAGAGCCACATAGTGAGACTAAAGAGCCACATAGTGAGACTAAAGAGCCACATAGTGAGACTAAAGAGCCACATAGTGAGACTAAAGAGCCACATAGTGAGACTAAAGAGCCACATAGTGAGACTAAAGAGCCACATAGTGAGACTAAAGAGAGCCACATAGTGAGACTAAAGAGCCACATAGTGAGACTAAAGAGAGCCACATAGTGAGACTAAAGAGAGCCACATAGTGAGACTAAAGAGCCACATAGTGAGACTAAAGAGCCACATAGTGAGACTAAAGAGAGCCACATAGTGAGACTAAAGAGCCACATAGTGAGACTAAAGAGCCACATAGTGAGACTAAAGAGAGCCACATAGTGAGATTAAAGAGCCACATAGTGAGACTAAAGAGCCACATAGTGAGACTAAAGAGCCACATAGTGAGACTAAAGAGAGCCACATAGTGAGACTAAAGAGCCACATAGTGAGATTAAAGAGCCACATAGTGAGACTAAAGAGCCACATAGTGAGACTAAAGAGCCACATAGTGAGACTAAAGAGAGCCACATAGTGAGTCTAAAGAGAGCCACATAGTGAGACTAAAGAGAGCCACATAGTGAGACTAAAGAGAGCCACATAGTGAGACTAAAGAGCCACATAGTGAGACTAAAGAGCCACATAGTGAGACTAAAGAGCCACATAGTGAGACTAAAGAGAGCCACATAGTGAGACTAAAGAGAGCCACATATTGAGACTAAAGAGAGCCACATAGTGAGACTAAAGAGAGCCACATAGTGAGACTAAAGAGAGCCACATAGTGAGACTAAAGAGCCACATAGTGAGACTAAAGAGAGCCACATAGTGAGACTAAAGAGAGCCACATAGTGAGACTAAAGAGAGCCACATAGTGAGACTAAAGAGCCACATAGTGAGACTAAAGAGAGCCACATAGTGAGACTAAAGAGAGCCACATAGTGAGACTAAAGAGCCACATAGTGAGACTAAAGAGCCACATAGTGAGACTAAAGAGAGTCACATAGTGAGACTAAAGAGAGCCACATAGTGAGACTAAAGAGAGCCACATAGTGAGACTAAAGAGAGCCACATAGTGAGACTAAAGAGAGCCACATAGTGAGACTAAAGAGCCACATAGTGAGACTAAAGAGAGCCACATAGTGAGACTAAAGAGAGCCACATAGTGAGACTAAAGAGAGCCACATAGTGAGACTAAAGAGCCACATAGTGAGACTAAAGAGAGCCACATAGTGAGACTAAAGAGAGCCACATAGTGAGACTAAAGAGAGCCACATAGTGAGACTAAAGAGCCACATAGTGAGACTAAAGAGAGTCACATAGTGAGACTAAAGAGAGCCACATAGTGAGACTAAAGAGCCACATAGTGAGACTAAAGAGAGCCACATAGTGAGACTAAAGAGCCACATAGTGAGACTAAAGAGAGTCACATAGTGAGACTAAAGAGAGCCACATAGTGAGACTAAAGAGCCACATAGTGAGACTAAAGAGAGCCACAGCACCAGAGGCTCTCACACACGTCAGACACTGGAGTTCAGGACCACAGAGCGTCGTGCAGCTTCATCTTAAAGACACAAAGCACTGGATCAAAGACAGAGAAGATTCTGAGCAGGAGAAAAGATGAAGAGAAAGAGTTAAAGAGACAAACTGTGTTCAAAATGAAACAACATCATTAAACAGGAACGAGAGGTTAAGATTCAACCTTCAGGTCGTATATAATAGTGTCTTGAAACCCCAGAGAGGTCGACGCCCACAGCATTCTGATGTCATCAGTTACACAGGAGGAGAAAGAGTGAACCAGAGACAATATGAGGCCGATGGCCCATTAAAGTGATAGTAAACAAAGAGGGTTAGTTTCAAATGAAACCAATAACACCTTTTATTCCGGTGGGTGGGCGGGGCTTACTCAGAGTAGGGTAAATATCTGAGTTCCCGGTCTTGATTCGCAGATTGACAATGACTCTTGGATGAGTCGAAACAAATTGTTTCTTAAATATAAATCATATTAATTTGTTTTACTGAAGAGTGTGGTCAAATGTGTCACATGGATAAACCCTCTAATGTTACAGAGTATATATATATATATATATATATATATATATATATATATATATATATAACACCGTGAACTGTGAGAGTTACGTATCTTGGACACGTCTGATCAATCAAACTAATGATTGTAACAACAGCCTGAAAGTCCCTGAATATGAGACGTATAAAAGTGTCTCACTCGTCTCTGACATTCAGACCCACGTCTCAAATTCCACAGGGACCTGCCATTTTATCCAATCACAGCCCACACCTGCCACGCCCTTTAGGAGCAAACGCATGGAACACAGGAACCTGCTCACCTTTAGCACGCTGGGGACCTTTAGCACTCATGGTTCCCGTCCTAATGGTTCCCGTCCTCCTGGTTCCCATCCTCATTGTTCCCGTCCTCATGGTTCCCGTCCTCATAGTTCCCGTCCTCCTGGTTCCCGTCCTCCTGGTTCCCCTCCTCATGGTTCCCCTCCTCATGGTTCCCGTCCTAATGGTTCCCGTCCTCCTGGTTCCCATCCTCATTGTTCCCGTCCTCATGGTTCCCGTCCTCATAGTTCCCGTCCTCCTGGTTCCCGTCCTCCTGGTTCCCCTCCTCATGGTTCCCCTCCTCATGGTTCCCGTCCTCATGGTTCCCTCCTAAAGGGCGTGGCAGTCCACACCTGCCACGCCCTTTAGGAGCAAACGCATGGAACACAGGAACCCGCTCACCTTTAGCACGCTCTGGACCTTCAGCACGCTCTGGACCTTTAGCACGCTCTGGACCTTCAGCACGCTCTGGACCTTTAGCACGCTCTGGACCTTTAGCACGCTGGGGACCTTTAGCACGCTCTGGACCTTTAGCACGCTGGGGACCTTTAGCACGCTCTGGACCTTCAGCACGCTCTGGACCTTTAGCACGCTCTGGACCTTCAGCACGCTCTGGACCTTTAGCACGCTCTGGACCTTCAGCACGCTCTGGACCTTTAGCACGCTCTGGACCTTTAGCACGCTCTGGACCTTCAGCACGCTCTGGACCTTCAGCACGCTCTGGACCTTCAGCACGCTCTGGACCTTTAGCACGCTCTGGACCTTTAGCACGCTCTGGACCTTTAGCACGCTCTGGACCTTTAGCACGCTCTGGACCTTCAGCACGCTCTGGACCTTCAGCACGCTCTGGACCTTTAGCACGCTCTGGACCTTTAGCACGCTCTGGACCTTTAGCACGCTCTGGACCTTCAGCACGCTCTGGACCTTTAGCACGCTCTGGACCTTAAGCACGCTCTGGACCTTTAGCACGCTCTGGACCTTAGCTCTGGACCTTTAGCACGCTGTGGACCTTCAGCACGCTCTGGACCTTAGCTCTGGACCTTTAGCACGCTTTGGACCTTTAGCACGCTCTGGACCTTAGCTCTGGACCTTTAGCACGCTGTGGACCTTCAGCACGCTCTGGACCTTAGCTCTGGACCTTTAGCACGCTGTGGACCTTCAGCACGCTCTGGACCTTAGCTCTGGACCTTTAGCACGCTCTGGACCTTTAGCACGCTCTGGACCTTTAGCACGCTCTGGACCTTTAGCACGCTCTGGACCTTCAGCACGCTCTGGACCATTAGCACGCTCTGGACCTTTAGCACGCTCTGGACCTTTAGCACGCTCTGGACCTTTAGCACGCTCTGGACCTTAAGCACGCTCTGGACCTTTAGCACGCTCTGGACCTTAGCTCTGGACCTTTAGCACGCTGTGGACCTTCAGCACGCTCTGGACCTTAGCTCTGGACCTTTAGCACGCTGTGGACCTTCAGCACGCTCTGGACCTTAGCTCTGGACCTTTAGCACGCTTTGGACCTTTAGCACGCTCTGGATCTTAGCTCTGGACCTTTAGCACGCTGTGGACCTTCAGCACGCTCTGGACCTTAGCTCTGGACCTTTAGCACGCTGTGGACCTTCAGCACGCTCTGGACCTTAGCTCTGGACCTTTAGCACGCTGTGGACCTTCAG
>NW_027316159.1:25000-46917 GCF_026437365.1 Eucyclogobius newberryi
AATAAAATTTGTTGTTGAACATATTAACTTTCTTCCATATCATCATCATCATCAGATGACTATTTGCAGAGTCTCATTTACATATTAATTGTCTTTACACTCACAAAAAATATGCATTAAGCTTCTGATGGAAAAATAAAGGTTGCTGTGGCGACCATCATGGTGTATTTTAAGCGTTATTCAAATTGTACCGCTCTATTTGACGTTCCATTCCATTTTTTGTTTTGCTATTTGATGACGGTCCCTAAGCACTTGTCTCGGAGCCGTGTGATTCGCTGAGCCCAAAATACGCATCTGATTGTTAAAACGAGGTTGTGTCACTGCAGTGGAAATATGAGTATTTTGGCTGTGAATGATCTGCAAAGACTTTTGTGTTTAGGAGTTATTGACCTCAGAAGTCCGAATCTGTGACGCTAACTTTAGCGCACGTGGCTCCTCCCACTTTCAGACTCGATCTGAGGCAGCAGCGGGACTCGTCATGACAACACATCCTACATGTGTCATGCCGTTATTGACGATCGATTGACGAGTGATCAGTACTTTTAGGCGCTTTGGTGATACAATTGAACACACATTTTTGTATCGCAAAAGCTGCGATACAAACACACTTTTCTGACGAATGCATCGCATTTGAGAGAAATTGCGTTGCATTTTGCAATACCGCTTATTCTGAACCCTGGACTACTGTAACGGCCGCTCACTGGTCTCTCCAAACGAGCTGTAAAACAGCTGCAGTACATCCAGAACTCTGCTGCTCGGGTCCTGACTAGAACCAGGAAGTACCATCACATTAGTCCTGACTAGAACCAGGAAGTATGATCACATTAGTCCTGACTAGAACCAGGAAGTACCATCACATTAGTCCTGACTAGAACCAGGAAGTACCATCACATTAGTCCTGACTAGAACCAGGAAGTATGATCACATTAGTCCTGACTAGAACCAGGAAGTACCATCACATTAGTCCTGACTAGAACCAGGAAGTACCATCACATTAGTCCTGACTAGAACCAGGAAGTACCATCACATTAGTCCTGACTAGAACCAGGAAGTATGATCACATTAGTCCTGACTAGAACCAGGAAGTACCATCACATTAGTCCTGACTAGAACCAGGAAGTACCATCACATTAGTCCTGACTAGAACCAGGAAGTACCATCACATTAGTCCTGACTAGAACCAGCTCTGCTTGTGTACAAGTCTCTCCATGGCCTAGCACCAAAGTACATCTTGGATATGTTAGTGCCATATGAACCATCTCAGACTCTGAGGACCTCAGGGACCGGCCTCTTGCTGGTGCCAGAGTCAGGACTAAACATGGACCGGCCTCCTGCTGGTGCCAGAGTCAGGACTAAACATGGAGCGGCCTCCTGCTGGTGCCAGAGTCAGGACTAAACATGGAGCGGCCTCCTGCTGGTGCCAGAGTCAGGACTAAACATGGAGCGGCCTCCTGCTGGTGCCAGAGTCAGGACTAAACATGGAGCGGCCTCCTGCTGGTGCCAGAGTCAGGACTAAACATGGAGCGGCCTCCTGCTGGTGCCAGAGTCAGGACTAAACATGGACCGGCCTCCTGCTGGTGCCAGAGTCAGTACTAAACATGGACCGGCCTCCTGCTGGTGCCAGAGTCAGGACTAAACATGGACCGGCCTCCTGCTGGTGCCAGAGTCAGGACTAAACATGGACCGGCCTCCTGCTGGTGCCAGAGTCAGGACTAAACAGAAGATGTGAAACAGGTTCTACTCTGACAATGTTCAAATCTAAGCTAAAAACTGTTTTGTTTAGTTGTGTTTGACTGAAAGGATTTTTCTTTGCACTCTTCTCTTTTATGTCTTAAATTATTTACACGTTACCCTTTTTAATTTAATTTTTTTTGTTTTTTATTTTGACATTTTTGACATTGTAAATACTAAAAAATGTTTCTGGAACTATTTTAGCTTAAAATAGCACCTTTTAAATTGATTCAAATTAAAAGTTCTTTCTTAGAGAAATTCTCTACAATTCTAAAACTACTATTTAGAGACGATTGAACATGTCAATCATTTTACTGGACACAACAGCCCATTGTGCTGGTGTCCAAGCACAGCTCATGGCAGGTGCCTGGGGACAGGGTCAGAACACACGCTGGGGACAGGGTCAGAGCACACGCTGGGGACAGGGTCAGAACACACTGGGGACAGGGTCAGAACACACGCTGGGGACAGGGTCAGAGCACACGCTGGGGACAGGGTCAGAACACACACTGGGGACAGGGTCAGAGCACACGCTGGGGACAGGGTCGGGGACAGGGTCAGAGCACACGCTGGGGACAGGGTCAGAGCACACGCTGGGGACAGGGTCAGAGCACACGCTGGGGACAGGGTCAGAACACACTGGGGACAGGGTCAGAACACACTGGGGACAGGGTCAGAGCACACACTGGGGACAGGGTCAGAACACACGCTGGGGACAGGGTCGGGGACAGGGTCAGAGCACACGCTGGGGACAGGGTCAGAACACACTGGGGACAGGGTCAGAGCACACGCTGGGGACAGGGTCAGAACACACGCTGGGGACAGGGTCAGAGCACACGCTGGGGACAGGGTCAGAACACACTGGGGACAGGGTCAGAACACACTGGGGACAGGGTCAGAACACACGCTGGGGACAGGGTCAGAGCACACGCTGGGGACAGGGTCAGAGCACACTGGGGACAGGGTCAGAGCACACGCTGGGGACAGGGTCAGAACACACTGGGGACAGGGTCAGAACACACTGGGGACAGGGTCAGAACACACGCTGGGGACAGGGTCAGAGCACACGCTGGGGACAGGGTCAGAACACACGCTGGGGACAGGGTCAGAACACACGCTGGGGACAGGGTCAGAGCACACGCTGGGGACAGGGTCAGAACACACACTGGGGACAGGGTCAGAGCACACGCTGGGGACAGGGTCGGGGACAGGGTCAGAGCACACGCTGGGGACAGGGTCAGAGCACACGCTGGGGACAGGGTCAGAACACACGCTGGGGACAGGGTCAGAGCACACGCTGGGGACAGGGTCAGAGCACACGCTGGGGACAGGGTCAGAACACACTGGGGACAGGGTCAGAACACACTGGGGACAGGGTCAGAGCACACACTGGGGACAGGGTCAGAACACACGCTGGGGACAGGGTCGGGGACAGGGTCAGAGCACACGCTGGGGACAGGGTCAGAACACACTGGGGACAGGGTCAGAGCACACGCTGGGGACAGGGTCAGAGCACACGCTGGGGACAGGGTCAGAACACACGCTGGGGACAGGGTCAGAACACACGCTGGGGACAGGGTCAGAGCACACGCTGGGGACAGGGTCAGAACACACTGGGGACAGGGTCAGAACACACGCTGGGGACAGGGTCAGAGCACACGCTGGGGACAGGGTCAGAGCACACGCTGGGGACAGGGTCAGAACACACTGGGGACAGGGTCAGAACACACGCTGGGGACAGGGTCAGAGCACACGCTGGGGACAGGGTCAGAACACACGCTGGGGACAGGGTCAGAGCACACGCTGGGGACAGGGTCAGAGCACACGCTGGGGACAGGGTCAGAGCACACGCTGGGGACAGGGTCAGAACACACTGGGGACAGGGTCAGAACACACTGGGGACAGGGTCAGAACACACGCTGGGGACAGGGTCAGAGCACACGCTGGGGACAGGGTCAGAGCACACGCTGGGGACAGGGTCAGAGCACACGCTGGGGACAGGGTCAGAACACACTGGGGACAGGGTCAGAACACACGCTGGGGACAGGGTCAGAGCACACGCTGGGGACAGGGTCAGAGCACACGCTGGGGACAGGGTCAGAACACACTGGGGACAGGGTCAGAACACACGCTGGGGACAGGGTCAGAGCACACGCTGGGGACAGGGTCAGAACACACGCTGGGGACAGGGTCAGAGCACACGCTGGGGACAGGGTCAGAGCACACACTGGGGACAGGGTCAGAACACACGCTGGGGACAGGGTCAGAGCACACGCTGGGGACAGGGTCAGAGCACACGCTGGGGACAGGGTCAGAACACGCTGGGGACAGGGTCAGAACACACGCTGGGGACAGGGTCAGAGCACACGCTGGGGACAGGGTCAGAGCACACGCTGGGGACAGGGTCAGAACACACGCTGGGGACAGGGTCAGAGCACACGCTGGGGACAGGGTCAGAACACACGCTGGGGACAGGGTCAGAGCACACGCTGGGGACAGGGTCAGAGCACACGCTGGGGACAGGGTCAGAACACGCTGGGGACAGGGTCAGAACACACGCTGGGGACAGGGTCAGAGCACACGCTGGGGACAGGGTCAGAGCACACGCTGGGGACAGGGTCAGAGCACACGCTGGGGACAGGGTCAGAACACACTGGGGACAGGGTCAGAACACACGCTGGGGACAGGGTCAGAGCACACGCTGGGGACAGGGTCAGAGCACACGCTGGGGACAGGGTCAGAGCACACGCTGGGGACAGGGTCAGAGCACACGCTGGGGACAGGGTCAGAACACACTGGGGACAGGGTCAGAACACACGCTGGGGACAGGGTCAGAGCACACGCTGGGGACAGGGTCAGAACACACGCTGGGGACAGGGTCAGAGCACACGCTGGGGACAGGGTCAGAGCACACGCTGGGGACAGGGTCAGAGCACACGCTGGGGACAGGGTCAGAGCACACGCTGGGGACAGGGTCAGAACACGCTGGGGACAGGGTCAGAACACACGCTGGGGACAGGGTCAGAGCACACGCTGGGGACAGGGTCAGAACACACGCTGGGGACAGGGTCAGAGCACACGCTGGGGACAGGGTCAGAGCACACGCTGGGGACAGGGTCAGAACACACGCTGGGGACAGGGTCAGAACACACGCTGGGGACAGGGTCAGAGCACACGCTGGGGACAGGGTCAGAACACACTGGGGACAGGGTCAGAACACACGCTGGGGACAGGGTCAGAGCACACGCTGGGGACAGGGTCAGAACACACGCTGGGGACAGGGTCAGAGCACACGCTGGGGACAGGGTCAGAGCACACGCTGGGGACAGGGTCAGAGCACACGCTGGGGACAGGGTCAGAGCACACGCTGGGGACAGGGTCAGAACACGCTGGGGACAGGGTCAGAACACACGCTGGGGACAGGGTCAGAGCACACGCTGGGGACAGGGTCAGAACACACGCTGGGGACAGGGTCAGAGCACACGCTGGGGACAGGGTCAGAGCACACGCTGGGGACAGGGTCAGAACACACGCTGGGGACAGGGTCAGAACACACACTGGGGACAGGGTCAGAGCACACGCTGGGGACAGGGTCAGAGCACACGCTGGGGACAGGGTCAGAACACACGCTGGGGACAGGGTCAGAGCACACACTGGGGACAGGGTCAGAACACACGCTGGGGACAGGGTCAGAGCACACGCTGGGGACAGGGTCAGAGCACACGCTGGGGACAGGGTCAGAACACACGCTGGGGACAGGGTCAGAACACACTGGGGACAGGGTCAGAACACACGCTGGGGACAGGGTCAGAGCACACGCTGGGGACAGGGTCAGAACACACGCTGGGGACAGGGTCAGAGCACACGCTGGGGACAGGGTCAGAGCACACGCTGGGGACAGGGTCAGAACACACGCTGGGGACAGGGTCAGAGCACACGCTGGGGACAGGGTCAGAGCACACGCTGGGGACAGGGTCAGAACACGCTGGGGACAGGGTCAGAACACACGCTGGGGACAGGGTCAGAGCACACGCTGGGGACAGGGTCAGAACACACGCTGGGGACAGGGTCAGAGCACACGCTGGGGACAGGGTCAGAGCACACGCTGGGGACAGGGTCAGAACACACGCTGGGGACAGGGTCAGAACACACGCTGGGGACAGGGTCAGAGCACACGCTGGGGACAGGGTCAGAGCACACGCTGGGGACAGGGTCAGAACACACTGGGGACAGGGTCAGAACACGCTGGGGACAGGGTCAGAACACACGCTGGGGACAGGGTCAGAGCACACGCTGGGGACAGGGTCAGAGCACACGCTGGGGACAGGGTCAGAACACGCTGGGGACAGGGTCAGAACACACGCTGGGGACAGGGTCAGAGCACACGCTGGGGACAGGGTCAGAGCACACGCTGGGGACAGGGTCAGAACACACGCTGGGGACAGGGTCAGAACACACGCTGGGGACAGGGTCAGAGCACACGCTGGGGAAAAAAGTGGTAAAAGAAACATACGCTCAGCACAGACGTGTGCAGTGTGCAGAGAGCGAGTGGATATGGGAACAAATGATCTAAGTGATGTGTCCATCCCGGAGACGCCTGTCATCCAGGAGACGCCTGTCATCCCGGAGACGCCTGTCATCCCGGAGACACCTGTCATCCCGGAGACGCCTGTCATCCCGGAGACACCTGTCATCCCGGAGACGCCTGTCATCCAGGAGACACCTGTCATCCCGGAGACGCCTGTCATCCAGGAGACGCCTGTCATCCCGGAGACGCCTGTCATCCCGGAGACGCCTGTCATCCCGGAGACACCTGTCATCCCGGAGACGCCTGTCATCCAGGAGACACCTGTCATCCCGGAGACGCCTGTCATCCAGGAGACGCCTGTCATCCCGGAGACGCCTGTCATCCCGGAGACGCCTGTCATCCCGGAGACGCCTGTCATCCCGGAGACGCCTGTCATCCCGGAGACGCCTGTCATCCCGGAGACGCCTGTCATCCCGGAGACGCCTGTCATCCCGGAGACACCTGTCATGCTGCAATGTCAAACAAATATGGGAAGTGTCTGGAATGCTGGTCCGATACATTTGGATTTGGCTAGATGTTATTTATTTTTATTTTTAATTTAGTTAATTTTATTGTATTTCTGTTTCTGTCATTTCTTTGTGATTTGAATGCATTTTTCCTGCTGTGAAGCACTTTTTGAATTGCCTTGTGTATGAAATGTGCTCTACAAATAAACTTGCATTGCCTTAGTCCCCATCCTCATGGTTCCCGTCCTCATGGTTCCCGTCCTCATGGTTCCCGTCCTCCTGATTCCCGTCCTCCTGGTTCCCGTCCTCCTGGTTCCCGTCCTCCTGGTTCCCGTCCTTATGGTTCCTGTCCTCTTTTCTCCTGGAGCTACTGACGCTTTGCCAGAATGTTCCACAGTCCAGCTTTAGACAACGTTGGATTGAATCCATCCGTTACTGGTTTTATTGGTCAAAAATACCTTAAAAAACCTGCGCTCCTCCAGTGATCAGACTTGTAACTTGCCGCGGTCGGTGGAGACGGTAAATGCCCGACCGTGGGAAATTCCGGGCATCATTTACCCAGAGGAGGCTCCAAAAGGCAGAACCTGGCGTGGGATTGGCCTGATGACTTTTCCTGATGAAATGAGCGAGTTTCAGTTTCGACGTGGCTCCAAACGCCTGGACTGGAGGTCGAGACGCACGGAAGCGCCGGGCGCCGCTCTGGCCTTTTTTACGCCAACATCAATTTCGGGGAGGAATTCTTCAGTGTCGAGAGCGAGCGAGGATTTACGAGCGTATTGTTTTCCACCGGTTCTGGCCGAGGACGCGACGCGATCACCTGCTGTCCAACATTAGACAATTAATACGGACGACTCGCCGAACGTTTACACACGGTCTCACGCTGCGTCCTCGTAAACCATGAAGTGACATGTGTGTTTGAAATGGAAAAAACATCTGAATAAGAATAAGAATAAGAAATATAGCCGCAAGCGGCAATGATCGGCCCTCGCCACGCCGCAAAAGGAGGGGGCGGGGCTAACGCGCCCCAATTGTCCTTTTATTACGCCTACTGCTGAATCTGTGACGCTGTCACATCTTCTCCCCTTTGTTTTACCATCAAAAAGCAATTTTATTTTGAATTCTTGGCAAAATGTGCAGCTTTGCCGCACAGACACCGTGACTCTTTGAATAAAAATGTGAATAACTTTTGATGGTCCTGAAGATGAGTCTCACCAGATTTCAGGTTAATATGGCTGACGCCCTGAGGGGGAGGAGTTTGTGAAAGTATAAAGTGTAAACAAGTTCTGGCGATTTCCCCATTGGAATAACGTGGGAGGTTTCGGTCATCGCTACAGCAACGCCATAACAATTATGACATGGGTCTAATTGACTTTTTTGATGGAGATGCCAAAATTTAGTTTTGTGTCAAATTTCGTAAAATTTCGCAAAACTAAACATTTAACCTACATATAAAATCTGTAGGGGGCGCTGTGGCTCCAAATTAATTTATTTCACTTCAAGTACGTTTAGGGCAAAGAGTTTAACAACTGATTCTAATTTGACACAATTCGGACTTTAAACGGCAGAAATGTTAAATTTGGGAGATTTCTGAAATTCTAGCTACAGTTTACACTTCGCCGCTCAGAGACTGTGACAGGGTCAAAGTCATTTGAATAACTTTTGATGTCCCACAGCACCATTTTACCGAATTTCAGCTCTTTAGGACCAACGCCCTGGGAGGAGTTCGTAAAAAAAAAAAGAGTCATGCTTAGCCATTTTTGAAGCAATATGGCCAACATTTGGTTGGGCGGACGGCGTTGCCGGAATAATATTTTTTACTTCTCTTGTCACCATCTACCTCTGCGCCAAATTTCATGATTCTACGATCAGATTTTTTTGGGGTCATTTCCTATCTCTCAATGCATTTTTGGCACATTTGGGGGCGCTGAAAGAAAAAAGAAGAAGAAGAAAAAAGAAGAAGAAGAAAAAAGCCGTCGGGCCGCCGGTCTTCCGACTCTGCTCTCTAACGCCCTCATTGTGTGTGTTCTCTAAGAACTAAGACAGTGACACATTGGACATGTAAAATGCTGTGCTTAACCAGTGCAAATGAACACAAATGTCGGTCAAATGTGCAGCTCCACCGCACAGAGACCGTGTGTAGATGATTTTCCCCAAATATGAGCTCGATCATGCAATCGCCCGAGGAGGAGTTTGTTAAAGTGTGAAACATAAAAATGTGGAAATTGGAGTGATTTTGATGCGCCCATTCACTCATTGTTGACTATTTGTGTCATAGCAGGAGTAAGCATGATCCACGCCTTTGACATGGTTCACTGTATGTGCCAGGGGTGACGGGGGCGACAGGGGCGACAGGGGCAACGGGGGCGACAGGGAACCAAACATGCGGCATTGCAACTGTCTGACCTTGCTGGGGCTCAAGCCTAATAAGGAGAAGAAGAAGAAGAAGGAGGTGAAGCTTCTGAACGGGGCAGGAGCTTCTGAGCGGGGCAGGAGCTTCTGAACGGGGCAGGAGCTTCTGAGCGGGGCAGGAGCTCCTGAGCGGGGCAGGAGCTTCTGAGCGGGGCAGGAGCTTCTGAGCAGGGCAGGAGCTTCTGAGCGGCAGGAGCTCTTGAATGGACATAAATAGTGAGGAATGCAGCGCCGGGAAAAGATGAGATTCAGATGATGTTTGTCGGGTTTGCACAGAGTCAACAAACGGCTATTTCTGCTTTTCACGGCTTCATCTGCAGCTCCAGCTCCAGAGGCTGTTCTCAACGAGGAGGAGGCGAGGAGGAGGTGAGGAGGAGGAGAGGAGGAGACGAGGGGGAGACGAGGAGGAGGAGAGGAGGAGGTGAGGAGGAGGCGAGGAGGAGGTGAGGAGGAGGCGAGGAGGAGGAGAGGAGGAGACGAGGAGGAGGAGAGGAGGAGACGAGGAGGAGGTGAGGAGGAGGTGAGGAGGAGGAGGTGAGGAGGAAGAGAGGAGGAGGAGAGGAGGAGGCGAGGGGGAGACGAGGAGGAGGAGAGGAGGAGACGAGGAGGAGGTGAGGAGGAGGTGAGGAGGAGGTGAGGAGGAGGCGAGGAGGAGGTGAGGAGGAGGAGAGGAGGAGACGAGGAGGAGGAGAGGAGGAGGTGAGGAGGAGGCGAGGAGGAGGTGAGGAGGAGGCGAGGAGGAGGAGAGGAGGAGACGAGGAGGAGGAGAGGAGGAGACGAGGAGGAGGTGAGGAGGAGGTGAGGAGGAGGAGGTGAGGAGGAAGAGAGGAGGAGGAGAGGAGGAGGCGAGGGGGAGACGAGGAGGAGGAGAGGAGGAGGTGAGGAGGAGGCGAGGAGGAGGTGAGGAGGAGGAGAGGAGGAGACGAGGGGGAGACGAGGAGGAGGAGAGGAGGAGGTGAGGAGGAGGCGAGGAGGAGGTGAGGAGGAGGCGAGGAGGAGGAGAGGAGGAGACGAGGAGGAGGAGAGGAGGAGACGAGGAGGAGGTGAGGAGGAGGTGAGGAGGAGGAGGTGAGGAGGAAGAGAGGAGGAGGAGAGGAGGAGGCGAGGGGGAGACGAGGAGGAGGAGAGGAGGAGGTGAGGAGGAGGCGAGGAGGAGGTGAGGAGGAGGCGAGGAGGAGGAGAGGAGGAGACGAGGAGGAGGAGAGGAGGAGACGAGGAGGAGGTGAGGAGGAGGTGAGGAGGAGGTGAGGAGGAGGCGAGGAGGAGGTGAGGAGGAAGAGAGGAGGAGGAGAGGAGGAGGCGAGGAGGAGGAGAGGAGGAGACGAGGAGGAGGTGAGGAGGAGGCGAGGAGGAGACGAGGGGGAGACGAGGAGGAGGCGAGGAGGAGACCAGGAGAAACCAGGAGGAGAACACCAGGAAAACACCAGGAGAACATCAGGAGAACACAAGGAGAACACCAGGAGAAGAATCTCCTTCTCCCCTCCCTTTTCTCCTCTCTCCTTCCCTCCTTCTCTCGCTCTCTCCTTCTCTCCTTCTCTCACTCTCTCCTCTCCTTCTCTCCTTCCCTCCTTCTCTCCTTCTCTCCTTCTCTCCTTCTCTCTTTCTCTCCTCTCCTTCTCTCCTTCCCTCCTTCTCTCCTTCTCTCCTTCTCTCACTCTCTCCTCTCCTTCTCTCCTTCTTTCCTTTCCTTCTTCTCTTGCTCTCTCCTTCTCTTCTTCCCTCCTTCTCTCCTTCTCTCACTCTCTCCTTTCCTCCTTCTCTCCTGTCCTTCTTCTCTCCTTCCCTCCTTCTCTCGCTCTCTCCTTCCCTCCTTCTCTCCTTCCCTCCTTCTCTCCTCTCCTTCTCTCCTTCTCTCACTCTCTCCGCTCCTTCTCTCCTTCTCTCCTTTTCTCCTCTCCTTCTCTCGCTCTCTCCTTCTCTCCTTTCCTTCTTCTCTTGCTCTCTCATTTTCTTCTTCCCTCCTTCTCTCCTTCTCTCACTCTCTCCTTCCCTCCTTCTCTCCTTTTCTCCTTCTCTCTTTCCCCCCTTCTCTCACTCTCTCCTCTCCTTCTCTCCTTCTCTCCATTTCTCCTTCTCTTCTCTCCTCTCCTTCTCCTTCTCTCCTTCCCTCCTTCTCTCCTCTCCTTCTCTCCTCTCCTTCCCACCTTCTTTCCTTCTCTCCTTCTCTCCTCTCCTTCTCTCCTTCTCTCCTTCTCTTCTCTCCTCTCCTTCTCTCCTTCTCTCCTTCTCTTCTCTCCTCTCCTTCTTCTCTCCTTCCCACCTTCTCTCCTTCCCTCCTTCTCTCCTTCTCTTCTCTCCTCTCCTTCTCTCCTTCTCTCCTTCTCTCCTTCTCTCACTCTCTCCTCTCCTCTCCTTCTCTCCTTCTCTCTCGGGGCTGTGGAGGAGTCTGACCCTGAGTCGCTCGCTCGCCGCTGGACTCGGCTAATTCAGTCTGACAGGCCTTTCCTCCTCCTCCTCCTCATCTCTCTTTCCTTCTCTCTTTTCACTCTATCCTTCTCTCTATTCTTCCTCTCTGTCAAATTCTTCCATCCTCCTCTCCCGCTTAATGTCTTGTTTTCCTCCTCTTTTCTCTCTCATTCTTGTCCTTCTCTCTCTTCTCCATTGCCAAGTCTATCACCATTGGCCGATGTGTTGTCTGGGCTGTTGTTGTTGTTGTTGTTGTTGTTGTTGTTGCAGCTTGGGTTGTTGTTTTCTGGGTGTTTTTGGGCCTGAGGTCTGGACCTGAAGTGTGTGATCTTCACCAAATTGTTTTAACCAAAAAACAAAACAAAATGCATTTTTGCAAACCAGGAAATATTTCAATATCTTCAATCAAAATGCTCCTCTCTCTCCTCTCTCCCTCCCTCCTCTCTCTCCTCCCTCCTCTCTCTCCTCCCTCCTCTCTCTCCTCCTCTGTTCCTCCCTCCTCTCTCTCCTCCTCTCTCTCTCTCCTCTCTCCCTCCCTCCTCTCTCTCCTCCCTCCTCTCCTCCTCTCTCTCCTCCTCTCTCCCTCCCTCCTCTCTCTCCTCCCTCCTCTCCTCCTCTCTCTCCTCCTCTCTCCCTCCCTCCTCTCTCTCCTCCTCTGTTCCTCCCTCCTCTCTCTCCTCCTCTCTCTCCTCCTCTCTCCCTCCCTCCTCTCTCTCCTCCCTCCTCTCTCTCCTCCTCTGTTCCTCCCTCCTCTCTCTCCTCCTCTCTCTCCTCCTCTGTTCCTCCCTCCTCTCTCTTCTCCTCTCTCTCCTCCTCTCTCTCCTCTCTCCCTCCCTCCTCTCTCTCCTCCTCTCTCCCTCCCTCCTCTCTCTCCTCCCTCCTCTCTCTCCTCCTCTGTTCCTCCCTCCTCTCTCTCCTCCTCTCTCTCCTCCTCTCTCTCCCTCCCTCCTCTCTCTCCTCCCTCCTCTCCTCCTCTCTCTCCTCCTCTCTCCCTCCCTCCTCTCTCTCCTCCCTCCTCTCTCTCCTCCTCTGTTCCTCCCTCCTCTCTCTCCTCCTCTCTCTCCTCCTCTCTCTCCTCCTCTCTCTCCTCTTTCCCTCCCTCCTCTCTCTCCTCCCTCCTCTCCTCCTCTCTCTCCTCCTCTCTCCCTACCTCCTCTCTCTCCTCCTCTGTTCCTCCCTCCTCTCTCTCCTCCTCTCTCTCCTCCTCTCTCCCTCCCTCCTCTCTCTCCTCCCTCCTCTCTCTCCTCCTCTGTTCCTCCCTCCTCTCTCTCCTCCTCTCTCTCCTCCTCTGTTCCTCCCTCCTCTCTCTCCTCCTCTCTCTCCTCCTCTCTCTCCTCTCTCCCTCCCTCCTCTCTCTCCTCCTCTCTCCCTCCCTCCTCTCTCTCCTCCCTCCTCTCTCTCCTCCTCTGTTCCTCCCTCCTCTCTCTCCTCCTCTCTCTCCTCTCCCTCCCTCCTCTCTCTCCTCCCTCCTCTCCTCCTCTCTCTCCTCCTCTCTCCCTCCCTCCTCTCTCTCCTCCCTCCTCTCTCTCCTCCTCTCTCTCCTCTCTCTCTCCCTCCTCTCTCTCCTCCCTCCTCTCCTCCTCTCTCTCCTCCTCTCTCCCTCCCTCCTCTCCTCCTCTCTCCTCCTCTGTTCCTCCCTCTTCTCTCTCCTCCTCTCTCTCCTCCTCTGTTCCTCCCTCCTCTCTCTCCTCCTCTCTCTCCTCCTCCCTCTCCTCTCTCCCTCCCTCCTCTCTCTCCTCCTCTCCCTCCCTCCTCTCTCTCCTCCTCTCTCTCCTCCTCTCTCTCCTCCTCCCTCTCCTCTCTCCCTCCCTCCTCTCTCTCCTCCTCTCTCTCCTCCTCTCTCTCCTCCTCTCTCTCCTCCTCTCTCTCCTCCTCTCTCTCCTCCCTCCTCAGAGCAGCGTGGGTGTGGTCACATGTCACAGTCCTGACCCGTGTGTCAGAGGATGATGGAGGAGGTCACATGACTGCAGCCCACGCTCCACACGCCATCGCATAACTCTGCACCGCCAAACACTCTGGACTCTTGTTCACGCCCACGTTCCTCCTGCAGAGCTCCGCCTCCTGCAGAGCTCCGCCTCCTGCAGAGCTCCGCCTCCTGCAGAGCTCCGTCCCAGAGCCTCACGCCATCAGATCAATACAACAAAACAATCGATGCAAAACCCTTCGATGACATGTGTTTGGCCAATTTTTTTAAACTCAGAAACCTGTTAATAGCATGATGCTAATAGCCGCTATGGAGTCATGATGCTAATAGCCGCTATGGAGTCATGATGCTAATAGCCGCTATGGTTTCATGATGCTAACAGTCGCTATGGTGTCATGATGCTAATAGCCGCTATGGCGTCAAGATGCTAATAGCCGCTATGGTTTCATGATGCTAACAGTCGCTATGGTGTCATGATGCTAATAGCCGCTATGGCGTCATGATGCTAATAGCCGCTATGGTTTCATGATGCTAACAGTCGCTATGGTGTCATGATGCTAATAGCCACTATGGTTTCATGATGCTAACAGCTGCTATGGTGTCATGATGCTAATAGACGCTATGGCGTCATGATGCTAATAGCCGCTATGGTGTCATGATGCTAACAGCCGCTATGGTGTCATGATGCTAACAGCCGCTATGGTGTCATGATGCTAATAGCCGCTATGATGTCATGATGCTAATAGCCGCTATGGTGTCATGATGCTAATAGCCGCTATGGTGTCATGACGCTAACAGCCGCTATGGTGTCATGATGCTAATAGCCGCTATGGCGTCATGATGCTAATAGCCGCTATGGTGTCATGATGCTAACAGCCGCTAACTAGCTCACATGTTCCATTCCCGACAGAAAACAGAAGCAGCGACGTTTTTTCCAGACTTTTACATCAAGCGAATCGTCAAACCCGCGGCGTCCAAACAAAGGGCGGGACTAAAGCCAGCCGCGGCGGGCGTCAGCGGGCGTCGGCCTCTTACCGTCGGAGCGGTGGATGCACGTGTGCTGGTTGTCGCTGAGGAAGAAGCCGTGCGTGCACTGGCACTCGTAGCTGCCCATGGTGTTCACGCACACCTGCTGACAGCCGCCGTTGTTGTCCGCACACTCGTCCACGTCTGCGGGAGAAAACCAGAGAGCGTCACACGCAGGCGACGCAAAACTGAAACCTCTCAAACGGCGTGACGGACGGGAAGGCGGGAACAAACAGACAAATATTCAAAGTTCAGGACCGTCCCCACTTTTCCACCACAGTGAAAAAGCTGAGCTAAATAACGCTGACAATAGAGCGCCCCCTTCAGTTCCCTCCAGAAAATATATTGTCAGAGATATTGTGTGTGTGTGTGTGTGTGTGTGTGTGCGATCCGTGTGTGTGTGTTTGTTTGTGTGTGTGCAATCCCTGTGTGCGATCCATGTGTGTGCGATCCGTGTGTGTGTGCGATCCGTGTGTGTGTGCGATCCGTGTGTGTGTTTGTGTGTGTGTGTGTGTGTGTGTGCGATCCGTGTGTGCGATCCGTGTGTGTGTTTGTGTGTGTGTGTGTGTGTGTGTGTGTGTGTGTGTGTGTGTGTGTGCGATCCGTGTGTGCGATCCGTGTGTGTGTGCGATCCGTGTGTGTGTGTTTGTGTGTGTGTGCGATCCGTGTGTGTGTGTGATTCGAACGTGTGCGATCCGTGTGTTTGTGTGTGTGATCCGTGTGTGTGTGTGTGTGTGTGTGTGTGTGCGATCTGTGTGTGTGTGTGCGATCCGTGTGTGCGATCCGTGTGCGATCCGTGTGTGTGTGCGATCCGTGTGTGTTTGTGTGTGTGTATGTGTGTGTGTGCGATCCGTGTGTGCGATCCGTGTGTGTGTTTGTGTGTGTGTGTGTGTGTGTGTGTGTGTGTGTGCGATCCGTGTGTGCGATCCGTGTGTGTGTTTGTGTGTGTGTGTGTGTGTGTGTGTGTGCGATCCGTGTGTGCGATCCGTGTGTGTGTGCGATCCGTGTGTGTTTGTGTGTGTGTGCGATCCGTGTGCGTGTGTGATCCGTGTGTGTGTGTGATTCGAACGTGTGCGATCCGTGTGTTTGTGTGTGTGATCCGTGTGTGTGTGTGTGTGTGTGTGCGATCTGTGTGTGTGTGTGCGATCCGTGTGTGTTTGTGTGTGTGTATGTGTGTGTGTGTGTGTGTGCGATCTGTGTGTGTGCGATCCGTGTGTGTGTGTGTGTGTGATCCGTGTGTGTGTGTGATCCGTGTGTGTGTGTGTGTGTTTGTGTGTGTGTGTGTCTGTCTGTGTGTGTGTGTTTGTGTGCGATCCGTGTGTGTGTGTGCGATCCGCGGCGAGAGCAACAGCACATGGAGTTTTGTCCAAATAACTGTGTTTACCGTATTTTCCGGACTATAAGTCGCACACTTTTTCATAGTTTTGGCCGAGGTGCGATTTATACTCCAGAGCGACTCATTATTTTCACCCTGACAACCACTAGAGGGCGCTCTAGGCTCTAAGCGACGCAGAAGAAGAATCTGCACTTCCTCTTCCTCTGGAGTTTGTGGAGTTGTTTAGAAGTGACACTGATGCTTTGGTAAACTTGTTAGCATGTTCTTTATGCTATAGTTATCTGAATAACTGTTCATATGTTACGCTAACATACCAGACACTTACCACAGTTCTGTCTGTGCCTCATGTAGCTGAAGGTGTTAGCGTTAGCATACGTCATGTAGCTGAAGGTGTTAGCGTTAGCATACCTCATGTAGCTGAAGGTGTTAGCGTTAGTATACGTCATGGAGCTGAAGGTGTTAGCGTTAGCATACGTCATGTAGCTGAAGATGTTAGCGCTAGCATACGTCATGTAGCTGAAGGTGTTAGCGTTAGCATACGTCATGTAGCTGAAGGTGTTAGCGTTAGCATACGTCATGGAGCTGAAGGTGTTAGCGCTAGCATACGTCATGTGGCTGAAGGTGTTAGCGTTAGCATACGTGATGTAGCTGAAGGTGTTAGCGCTAGCACACGTCATGTAGCTGAAGGTGTTAGCGTTAGCAAACGTCATGTAGCTAAAGGTGTTAGCGCTAGCAAACATCATATAGCTGAAGGTGTTAGCGTTAGCATACGTCAAGTAGCTGAAGGTGTAAGCTTTAGCATACGTCGTGTAGCTGAAGGTGTTAGCGTTAGCACACGTCATGTAGCTGAAGGTGTTAGCGTTAGCATACGTCGTGTAGCTGAAGTTGTTAGCGTTAGCATACGTCATGTAGCTGAAGGTGTTAGTGTTAGCATACGTCATGTAGCTGAAGGTGTTACCGCTAGCATACGTCATATAGCTGAAGGTGTTAGCGCTAGCATACGTCATGTAGCTGAAGGTGTTAGCGCTAGCATACGTGATGTAGCTGAAGGTGTTAGCGCTAGCACACGTCATGTAGCTGAAGGTGTTAGCGTTAGCAAACGTCATGTAGCTGAAGGTGTTAGCGTTAGCATACGTCATGTAGCTGAAGGTGTTAGCGTTAGCACACGTCATGTAGCTGAAGGTGTTAGCGTTAGCATACGTCATGTAGCTGAAGGTGTTAGCGTTAGCAAACGTCATGTAGCTGAAGGTGTTAGCGCTAGCATACGTCATGTAGCTGAAGGTGTTAGCGTTAGCATACATTACGTAGCTGACGGTGTTAGCGCTAGCACACGTCAAGTAGCTGAAGGTGTAAGTGTTAGCATACGTCGTGTAGCTGAAGGTGTTAGCGTTAGCACATGTCATGTAGCTGAAGGTGTTAGCGTTAGCACACGTCATGTAGCTGAAGGTGTTAGCGTTAGCATACGTCATGTAGTCACGTTAAGTAGCTGACGGTGTTAGCACTAGCACACGTCATGTAGCTGAAGGTGTTAGCGTTAGCAAACGTAAGCTGACGGTGTTAGCGTTAGCACACGTCATGTAGCTGAAGGTGTTAGCGTTAGCATACGTCATGTAGCTGAAGGTGTTAAGGCTAGCATACGTCATGTAGCTGAAGGTGTTAGCGTTAGCATACGTCATGTAGCTGAAGGTGTTAGCGTTAGCATACGTCATGTAGCTGAAGGTGTAAGCGTTAGCATACGTCGTGTAGCTGAAGGTGTTAGCGTTAGCACACGTCATGTAGCTGAAGGTGTTAGCGTTAGCATACGTCGTGTAGCTGAAGTTGTTAGCGTTAGCATATGTCATGTAGCTGAAGGTGTTAGTGTTAGCATACGTCATGTAGCTGAAGGTGTTAGCGCTAGCATACGTCACGTAGCTGAAGGTGTTAGCGTTAGCATACGTCATGGAGCTGAAGGTGTTAGCGTTAGCATACGTGATGTAGCTGAAGGTGTTAGCGTTAGCAAACGTCATGTAGTTGAAGGTGTTAGTGCTAGCATACGTCATGTAGCTGAAGGTGTTAGCGTTAGCACACGTTAAGTAGCTGACGGTGTTAGCGCTAGCGCACGTCAAGTAGCTGAAGGTGTAAGCGTTAGCACACGTCAAGTAGCTGAAGGTGTTAGCGTTAGCACACGTCATGTAGCTGAAGGTGTTAGCGTTAGCATACGTCATGTAGCTGAAGGTGTTAGCGTTAGCATACGTCATGTAGCTAAAGGTGTTACTGTAGCATACGTCATGTAGCTGAAGGTGTTAGCGTTAGCATACGTCATGTAGCTAAAGGTGTTACTGTAGCATACGTCATGTAGCTGAAGGTGTTAGCGTTAGCATACGTCATGTAGCTGAAGGTGTTAGCGTTAGCATACGTCATGTAGCTGAAGGTGTTAGCGTTAGCATACGTCATGTAGCTGAAGGTGTTAGCGCTAGCATATGTCATGTAGCTGAAGGTGTTAGCGTTAGCATACATTACGTAGCTGACGGTGTTAGCGCTAGCACACGTCAAGTAGCTGAAGGTGTAAGTGTTAGCATACGTCGTGTAGCTGAAGGTGTTAGCGTTAGCACATGTCATGTAGCTGAAGGTGTTAGCGTTAGCACACGTCATGTAGCTGAAGGTGTTAGCGTTAGCATACGTCATGTAGTCACGTTAAGTAGCTGACGGTGTTAGCGCTAGCACACGTCATGTAGCTGAAGGTGTTAGCGTTAGCAAACGTAAGCTGACGGTGTTAGCGTTAGCACACGTCATGTAGCTGAAGGTGTTAGCGTTAGCATACGTCATGTAGCTGAAGGTGTTAAGGCTAGCATACGTCATGTAGCTGAAGGTGTTAGCGTTAGCATACGTCATGTAGCTGAAGGTGTTAGCGTTAGCATACGTCATGTAGCTGAAGGTGTAAGCGTTAGCATACGTCGTGTAGCTGAAGGTGTTAGCGTTAGCACACGTCATGTAGCTGAAGGTGTTAGCGTTAGCATACGTCGTGTAGCTGAAGTTGTTAGCGTTAGCATATGTCATGTAGCTGAAGGTGTTAGTGTTAGCATACGTCATGTAGCTGAAGGTGTTAGCGCTAGCATACGTCACGTAGCTGAAGGTGTTAGCGTTAGCATACGTCATGGAGCTGAAGGTGTTAGCGTTAGCATACGTCATGTAGCTGAAGGTGTTAGCGTTAGCATACGTCATGTAGCTGAAGGTGTTAGCGTTAGCATACGTCATGTAGCTGAAGGTGTTAGCGCTAGCATATGTCATGTAGCTGAAGGTGTTAGCGTTAGCATACGTCATGTAGCTGAAGGTGTTAGCGTTAGCATACGTCATGTAGCTAAAGGTGTTACTGTAGCATACGTCATGTAGCTGAAGGTGTTAGCGTTAGCATACGTCATGTAGCTAAAGGTGTTACTGTAGCATACGTCATGTAGCTGAAGGTGTTAGCGTTAGCATACGTCATGTAGCTGAAGGTGTTAGCGTTAGCATACGTCATGTAGTTGAAGGTGTTAGCGTTAGCATACGTCATGTAGCTGAAGGTGTTAGCGCTAGCATATGTCATGTAGCTGAAGGTGTTAGCGTTAGCATACGTCATGTAGCTGAAGGTGTTAGCGTTAGCAAACGTCATGTAGCTAAAGGTGTTAGCGTTAGCATACGTCATGTAGCTGAAGGTGTTAGCGTTAGCATACGTCATGTAGCTAAAGGTGTTACTGTAGCATACGTCATGTAGCTGAAGGTGTTAGCGTTAGCATACGTCATGTAGCTAAAGGTGTTACTGTAGCATACGTCATGTAGCTGAAGGTGTTAGCGTTAGCATACGTCATGTAGCTGAAGGTGTTAGCGTTAGCATACGTCATGTAGCTGAAGGTGTTAGCGTTAGCATACGTCATGTAGCTGAAGGTGTTAGCGTTAGCATACGTCATGTAGCTGAAGGTGTTAGCGCTAGCATATGTCATGTAGCTGAAGGTGTTAGCGTTAGCATACGTCATGTAGCTGAAGGTGTTAGCGTTAGCAAACGTCATGTAGCTAAAGGTGTTAGCGTTAGCATACGTCATGTAGCTAAAGGTGTTACTGTAGCATACGTCATGTAGCTGAAGGTGTTAGCGTTAGCATACGTCATGTAGCTAAAGGTGTTACTGTAGCATACGTCATGTAGCTGAAGGTGTTAGCGTTAGCATACGTCATGTAGCTAAAGGTGTTACTGTAGCATACGTCATGTAGCTGAAGGTGTTAGCGTTAGCATACGTCATGTAGCTGAAGGTGTTAGCGTTAGCATACGTCATGTAGCTGAAGGTGTTAGCGTTAGCATACGTCATGTAGCTGAAGGTGTTAGCGTTAGCATACGTCATGTAGCTGAAGGTGTTAGCGCTAGCATATGTCATGTAGCTGAAGGTGTTAGCGTTAGCATACGTCATGTAGCTGAAGGTGTTAGCGTTAGCAAACGTCATGTAGCTAAAGGTGTTAGCGTTAGCATACGTCATGTAGCTAAAGGTGTTACTGTAGCATACGTCATGTAGCTGAAGGTGTTAGCGTTAGCATACGTCATGTAGCTAAAGGTGTTACTGTAGCATACGTCATGTAGCTGAAGGTGTTAGCGTTAGCATACGTCATGTAGCTAAAGGTGTTACTGTAGCATACGTCATGTAGCTGAAGGTGTTAGCATACGTACACCTATTCACCATGTGTGTGGGGAGAAGACGCTACAGCTTTAGTAAATGACCTTCTTAAATAATAAAGTTGTATAATGTGAGTTTTAAAAGAATTGGACTCGTTTCTCCAGGAGCAGCGCGACTGTGAATCCTTCAGAGTGACGCGGCTCTAGAGCTCTTCAGAAAGTCGTTTAAAAGACAAATAAACTCCACTCGCAGCGCGCCGGCTCATGAACTGTGCTGCAGCGGCCAGACAAATAAACACCAGGGGAAGGACCTGAGAACTGCAGCTCTAAACCAAGGTTCCAGCTCTAAACCACGTTAGAAGGTTCCAGCTCTAAACCACGTTAGAAGGTTCCAGCTCTAAACCACGTTAGAAGGTTCCAGCTGAACTTTGATCCTTATTATCGATCATTTTAATGATGTCATAAAAATGCTTTTTGAATCGTAATCGTCCAATAAGAACGATCTGTGAGAATAAAGCCGTCTCTCTCTTTCAACGACTTTAAAGGCGGTATGGACGATTTTTTGGCGATTTGAGAACGCAGGTGGAAGTGCACATGCCACTCCCCCGTGTGGACTGATACAACACACACGTGCGTTTGTTTATTAGCGCAACGGAGCGCATCGCATCTCTCGTCTCCCGTAGATTTCTGTCCACTTCTGCGTCAGCTCGAACTGTCTTTCTCCGTCTTCATTTTGCCCCGTACACTGAGGGAACTATATTATGATAGATCCATGCGCTTAGGCACGCGGAAACGTGGGGACGAGCCTGACGCGGCTGCAGGTGAGCGACAGGTGCGTTTTATGATTGATACGTGGCAGAACTAATGATTTATCCACGCCACGAGGAAATATGATACAAAATGTGCTGAAAAAAATCGTCCATTCCACCTTTAATTAAGATTCTTCATTAAGTCCACTTAGGAGAGGGAGGAGAGAGGAGAGAGGGAGGAGAGAGGGAGGAGAGAGGGAGGAGAGAGGAGAGAGAGAGGGAGGAGAGAGGGAGGAGAGGGAGGAGAGAGGGAGGAGAGAGAAGAGAGGGAGGAGAGAGGAGAGAGGGAGGAGAGAGAGGAGAGAGAAGAGAGGGAGGAGAGAGGAGAGAGGGAGGAGAGAGGAGAGAGGGAGGAGAGAGGGAGGAGAGAGGGAGGAGAGGGAGGAGAGAGGGAGGAGAGAGGGAGGAGAGAGAAGAGAGGGAGGAGAGAGGAGAGAGGGAGGAGGGAGGAGAGAGGGAGGAGAGAGGGAGGAGAGGGAGGAGAGAGGGAGGAGAGAGGGAGGAGAGGGAGGAGAGAGGGAGGAGAGAGAAGAGAGGGAGGAGAGAGGAGAGAGGGAGGAGAGGGAGGAGAGAGAAGAGAGGGAGGAGAGAGGAGAGAGGGAGGAGAGAGGAGAGAGGGAGGAGAGA